>NC_134484.1:466383746-466497222 GCF_040206685.1 Ascaphus truei
AGGGATATCCTGAAAACCTGACCTGGCGGGGGGGGGGGAGGGTTTGAGGACTGAAGGTGAGAAGCGCTACTCTATGTAATGTGTGCAATACGCAAGTGAAATCTAAACCTTGCACTCCTTCTGCAAGAACTTCCCCTCCTCCCCTGTGTTCCTAACCAGCCTCCATCCACGTCCCGGGGCTGCAGCCACAGCTCCTCCGAACGAGATACTTACCATTTCCTGGCAGGTAATATGAACTTCCTCTGTGATGCACGTTCCTGCAGACGTGTCACACATGCGACCGTGTTACTGTTGTGACTGTCACAGCCGGTGGCCTCCACGTGCGTTTTGTGTGCTGGTCGTGTGTAAATGGCTTCCCACCTCTGGCTGGATGAGGACGTGAGATGCCTGCTAGTTCTCCTGGGTTCGCCAGCCTTGCGCGTCACGCTGCCCCTTCCTCCCCGCAGGTATGGGACGCTATAGACGGGAGTCGGCGCTGCAATAACTGTGAGGGTCAGAGCGGGGTCACGGCTCTCGTGTTCCTGAATCACAGGTGAGCAGATCGCCCTGCTTGTGAACCTGAAAGTCAATGTTCTTGTTACCTTGGGGGACATTGGAAAGGATGGTGCGGCCCCTCTTATCAGATCCAAAGTAGCATTCATATAAAAAATACTTCGGCCCATTTTTACTAAGTGGTGCTATTCAACAAGACCCCCCCCCCCGCCTGGCGCTGGATGACAGCCCATTCACTGCAATAGGTCGGAAGGTTTCATATGGAATAGCAGCAGTAGGTAAAACATGGTTGGTACATCTCCCCCCCTCAGTGCGTGTTCTCCCCCCCACTCACTCTGTTTTCTCCCTGCCACTCACTCTGTTTTCTCCCCCCCCCCCCCCCCCCCACTAACTCTGTTTTCTCCCCCCCCCCATGCACTCCGTTTTCTCCCCCCCCACTCACTCTGTTTTCTCCCCCACTCACTCTGTTTTCTCCCCCACTCACTCTGTTTTCTCCCCCCACTCACTCCGTTTTCTCCCCCCCCCCCACTCACTCCGTTTTCTCACCCCCCCCCCACTCACTTCGTTTTCTCCTCCCCCCTCATTCCGTCCGTCCCCACTCATTCACTCCGTTTTCTTTCCCCCTCACTCACTCCGTTTTCTTTCCCCCCTCACTCCGTTTTCTTTCCCCCCCTCACTCCGTTTTCTTTTCCTCCCCTCACTCCGTTTTCTTTCCCACCCTCACTCTGTTTTCTCCCCCCCCTCATTTCGTTTTCTCCCCCACCCCCACTCTGTTTTCTCTCTCTCCCCCCCCCCCTCACTCCGTTTTCTCTCCCCCCCCCCCTCCCTCACTCCGTTTTCTCTCCCCACCTGGCACATCTCACATCAGACACACACAGCACTGAAGCAGGCACAAACACGCCCCTCCCTTTGTAGCCACGCCCCTCCTCCCCCCTACTCCTGCTGTAAGAGATTTGCTGGACATTAGAATGTCCATAATTTGGGAGGTGAGTCACATTGGAAGCTCAAAATAGTTGCGTTGACCTAGAAATCCGCCGAAGAATGTGCAGTGACAGTTTCGTTGTGCTACGTGGTGCCGTTTGTGAGATTTCGATGCTTCTGACATACAAACAAACGGAAAACGGAATCCAACTTAGAATTATAGTATAGATACATACATACATACATACTCTGTAATGTGTTATGCAGTTAGGATAGTAAACAAAGCAGGGATGTGCAGCGCACAGCAGTAATGAGGAGGAGCAGGTCTTGCAGTAAAATGGTCCTTTATTAATAATTCATGGTGTGGGACAACAGCAAACCTTCAACGCGTTTCGTTCAAAGGAACTTTATCAAGAAGTGCTGTGCATATTAAAAACAACAATTTAAATACAGCTGACTGCCTGATTTTCGCGCCAAACCGTGACGTCATAATTGCGTTTTAACCAATAAAAATCGTGGTCCTCGCGCATGCGCGCGGCGCCAAACTCTATGGTTATACTGATCCTCGCGCATGCGCGCGGCGCCAGACACTGTGAATAAACTTATTTCCTTATCCATTCCCCTGTGGGAAGAGATATGTTGGTAGGACCACAAGGGCACTAAAAATTAGGATGCAAGAACATTGCAGGTTGATACGTAAAAATGACAAGGAACACCCTGTATCAAAACATTTTTCGGAATGTGAACAAGGCGGCATCAGTAACTTCTCATTTGTGGGTATTGAGAAGATAATCAGAAAAGAAAGAGGGGGTAACATTGTAAAAACATTAGACTGTAGAGAATCCTATTGGATATTCACATTAAGAACAAGGTTCCCTGAGGGAATAAATATAGAATGGAACATTAACCATTTCCTTAAATGAATGTAATGGTTTCGGGTAAAACATTATATATACCATACCTTAAATCTATAAATAGATGAGAGAAACATAACTAAGTCCTTTTATTGGGATTCATTTTCATATCCCTACAAAATATTCATTATGACCAAAAATTAGTATACACCTCTATGAATATAATCAAGATTCTATATAGATCACTCTTGTTATTGGTAATAACCATAATCAGTACTTTAGAATCGTCTAGATAGGCTAACTCTGAGTCAGGTCAAGGTGCTCAAATTAAAAATTTAATCTAAAAATATACATGTATAATACTCCACCATTGATAGGAATACATTGAGTAACAAAACTAGAAATTCATATGACCATCATTTTCATCCATCAGGGCATGCAATTTGCTGTTGCTTAAATTAGGCACAAGATACATTGTTGTTTTTAAAATGTTTTATTACTTGATTTGATCATTTAATATATTTTTGGATTAATATAATTTTTAATAATAAATTGTCTTGTTATATGTTTTTTTTACAATATATCACATATATATTTTTTGTTTACAAAAGTATTTATGATGACTTGAATGTATATTTATATACTCACATTTTTGCCTATATGTCATTTTATTATAATATAGCTTACTGCCTTCCAGCCCATTCAATATCATTTATTGATTTTTTGTGTTTCATACCTCAATCCCCTGTCCTCTGTTCCCTGACAGGGATTGATTTAATTAATTATTTAAGTCGTGAATCCATTGCGCATGCGCGGACCATGGAGGAGGGGGAATCACCACGCATTGGCCAGAGGCGTGTTTCAGGACGAAGACCCGCCCGGAGGGGCGTATGTCTCCTGCTGTATACACGGCTGGCATGAGCAGTGGGATGCCTGACATTCTGGCGCCGCGCGCATGCGCGGGGAATGGATAAGGAAATAAGTTTATTCACAGTGTCTGGCGCCGCGCGCATGCGCGAGGATCAGTATAACCATAGAGTTTACCATAGAGTTTGGCGCCGCGCGCATGCGCGAGGACCACGATTTTTATTGGTTAAAACGCAATTATGACGTCACGGTTTGGCGCGAAAATCAGGCAGTCAGCTGTATTTAAATTGTTGTTTTTAATATGCACAGCACTTCTTGATAAAGTTCCTTTGAACGAAACGCGTTGAAGGTTTGCTGTTGTCCCACACCATGAATTATTAATAAAGGACCATTTTACTGCAAGACCTGCTCCTCCTCATTACTGCTGTGCGCTGCACACCCCTGCTTTGGATCTACACCCTATACGGCTGCACGCTTTGGAAGGGAGACTGGGAAAGAAAGAATATTACAGTGAGTACTAACCTGGGGCTACCTAATGAGGAAAGAGAGGGCTGTCTTTTGGCAACCCAATCTAACCTTCAAGGTACCTTATGCCCATTTAAAGGCACAGTACTAAGAGCAAAACTGTTATTACCCAGCATATACTCCCTTCCTTTAATACAGCCCCAGCACTTTGAGCACCATCATACAACTTACAATTAGGATAGTAAACATACTTTAAATAATGAAAACCCTGCCTAATAAGTTGGCAGTAATGCCGCGCGTACCTGCGCAGCAACTGGCGCGCGTACCTGTGCAGCAATTTCGCACCACCCCAGGGCCTGTTTTGTGCACAGATACAGCACATACAGTAGGGTAGAGTCTCTTGTAAGCCTAAAGGTTTATTATATATATTATTTAACATCTCTCTTGCTTTTCTTAGGATTGTCGCCGCGAGGCTAAACGGTTCCTTGGATTTCTTCTCACTGGATTCCCATAAATCCCAGAACCAGCTGCAGTTTAGAGGTGAGATATATCGCAATCGGCGCACTAGAACACATGGGCGCCACTAGAACACATGGGCGCCGCTAGAACACATGGGCGCCGCTAGAACACATGGGCGCCGCTAGAACACATGGGCGGCGCTAGAACACATGGGCGCCGCTAGAACACATGGGCGCCGCTAGAACACATGGGCGGCGCTAGAACACATGGGCGCCGCTAGAACACATGGGCGGCGCTAGAACACATGGGCGGCGCTAGAACACATGGGCGGCACTAGAACACATGGGCGCCACTAGAACACATGGGCGGCACTAGAACACATGGGCGGCACTAGAACACATGGGCGCCACTAGAACACATGGGCGGCACTAGAACACAAGGGCGGCACTAGAACACATGGGCGGCACTAGAACACATGGGCGGCACTAGAACACATGGGCGGCACTAGAACACATGGGCGGCACTAGAACACATGGGCGCCACTAGAACACATGGGCGCCACTAGAACACATGGGCGCCACTAGAACACATGGGCGCCACTAGAACACATGGGCGCCACTAGAACACATGGGCGTGGGCGCCACTAGAACACATGGGCGCCACTAGAACACATGGGCGCCACTAGAACACATGGGCGCCACTAGAACACATGGGCGCCACTAGAACACATGGGCGCCACTAGAACACATGGGCGCCACTAGAACACATGGGCGCCACTCGCCACTAGAACACATGTTCGCCGCTAGAACACATGGGCGGCGCTAGAACACATGGGCGGCGCTAGAACACATGGTCGGCACTAGAACACATCGGCGTACACCGCAGGGTTATCATGTGGCCATGCGGCTCTGAGCTGCGCCCGTAGGTAAAGCGTTTGACCGCGTCTGTATGATCTGGGATCACACGGGCTTTAGTATTGGGGTCACATCCTAAGACATGCAGCTGCTCTCCTCCCTGGTAATGAATCGTGCCTCTGAGCAGATAATACATAAAGTACTCTGAGGTTGCAGCATTGTGGGATAGAGGGAATGGGGTTATGTTTGACCTAAATACTCATATTGGGCCTTGGGAGTCTGAGATATATGCTGCCAACTGTCCAAATGTGCGTGCCATGAAACTGCGAGAGAATACAATGACAGGGGCTTGTCGCGGTACTGTGTGGGGGGAGGCCCATTCTAAGGGGACAGGCCAGCCTCTAGCACCAAAGGGACCTGAGGATAGCGGTAAGTTAAACAGGTTCAATAGAGTTTGATACCTTAATCGAACAAACACATTCTTCAAAGTGCAGGTCTCCTCCGAGACAGAGATACAAAGGGGAGCTCTGCTCACACGTTCATTATGACGTTCTCCTTTTAATGTGACAGCCAAGAACAGCGGGAAGACCACGTTTCAGGTCCCATATGGTCCTTTATTCAGGTCCAACACCTGATGAAAGGTCCATTTGGGACATGAAACACCAGAATGTTACAGGTCTCCGAGTGTAACGGACTCCAGTTCCATGTGTCCCCTAGTGTAGAGATCACACCGCCCCCCAGCCACTCCCTGACGGGCGCAGCAGAGGAGAGCCCTAATTTCAGAGGACCATGGTCATTGCCTCCGATAAAAACATGCAATAAGGCGTGACGTTCAGGGAATGTCCCGAGGGCCACAAACATGCGGGGAACGTGTGCATCTTGCGGCACTGAAGGGTTTAGGCAAAGACCAAACCTTCCAAGGGCGTCTCATGCTGTATGTGGCCCGGGCGAGAAGTAGGATACTGACCCAGAGAGGGAGTCTCCTGCCAGAACCGCTGCCCTCTCTCTGTATTGTCAGCATGTCTCTCTTCTCCCCCCCCCCCCCCTCTCCCTCAGGTACCTCGAACAGGACCAACGTCCCAAGCTCTCCCATGTTCTGCAGTGATGACGTCATCGTGTGCCAGCTGACCCACGCGGTGGCGTGCGCCCACCACAAACCAATCACCGCCCTCAAAGCGGCAGCTGGCCGGCTGGTGACAGGAAGCCAGGACCACACTCTGAGAGTGAGTCCAAGGAGACCTGCAGGGAAGCGTCTGTGTCCTAAGTCAAGGGGGCTCATCTCCAGCCCTCAAGACCCCCCAACAGGTCAGGTTTTCTGGCTATCCCAGCTTCAGCACAGGTAGCTCAATTGACTGAGCCACCTGTGCTAAAGCAGGGAGCCACTGATTAAGCCACCTGTGCTGAAGCAGGGATATCCTGAAGACCCGACTCCTTGAGGGCCCTTGCGGACTGGAGTTGAGAACCCCTGTGCTGAGGAAAGGGGTGGGGTTCAGCAGATATGTAACCCGTGTGCAGAATACATGTGCCATTACAGCGACTGCTAATGTGTATATCCTACCTAGGCAACCGTTTAAAGAGGCAGAACAGCAAAGCAAATATTTAACTCCGTTTTTTTAATTCTGATTTAGTTTTTTTGCTTAAAACGTACATTATACACATTGAATCCTGGCCATGTCTATAGCCTCAGAAAAATGTACAATGACACCGATATCTCTGGACATCTGGTCACTGCACAGAACATTAAAGGATACTACTTACAGAAGAGCCTGTCTCCAGCAGCACAGGGGTTAAAACACACACTTTTTATACACAAAAATACTTTGATGTAGTTTGTTTGTTTTTTGCTCTTCTGCTATTTCTTTTCTAGATGGATTGGGCTACATGAGGTTTATACACTGTGTTCAGGGGGAAAGCCACCACTTTTGGGGGGTTTTTTTCTTCATATTTTATATATCTCTTGCTCAATCCCCATGTAAATATGCACTATTTGTAAGTCTGTGATGTAGGTTAACATTGTATAAGAAGCACAATGTAAACAATCAACTGATGTTCACTAAATTGATGTCGCTGTATTATGTCAGTAAGTACCAGATACGCTGCGGGAGGTTCATGCTCATTCAACGAGAAATAGGAGTTTTTTCTTCGTAGCTCGTAAATGTGTTAAACTGCAATAATCTAATCTGAAACACTAAGATTACTATAAAGATTGGGTTCAAAGTGTGTTTTCAAAGTGTGTTTTCACAATGTCCTCCTCCTCCCGCTGAGACTCGCGCCCGGAGATGAGAACGCCGCTGTGTGATTGTATAATGGATAACGCGCTGATCAGCTGCTCCCGCTCATGAACGTTACGTTGTGTTTTACGAATGAGTTTTCCAGTCCTCCCAGCGTCCGTCCTTTATCAGGAACCTTTTATGTCCGCGTTTTAATCCATAATTCTTGCTCTGTCTCGAGCACTTTATAACGCGCGTATCTTCTTCGCTAAACACCATTTTGTAACTGCGCACTTGATGAGGTCATCACGCTGTCACCAATTCCAAAGAATATTAGGTTATCAAATAATTCTTACATGTAACAATCTCCTGTGACAGACCTGTAATTGCTCATATTGTCCGGAAAATTTTGTGATTTTTCCGGAAGATATGACGAAATAAAAAGGGGGTCCCGTTTTTTCCGTATACTGTATATTCTGATTTGTAATAATTTTAATTGTATATGTTTTAATGACTAATTGGTGTTTTTAAGAGCCCCTTTTCACCCATGTGTGTGTTCTCCCGCCATCTTTTTATTTCGGCGCGGCTGCTTGTTTAACTCTCTACCAGCCGGGGGAGAGCCAGCAACTTATTGCAAATGAAGGCGGCGCCGTTCTCTTCCGGCAGCGCGGGAGGCTAAACATTGTTTTCTTTGGGGCCATACTAACCGCGTGATGCTGTTCCCTGCAGGTGTATCGGCTGGAGGACGCGTGCTGCTTGTACACACTGCAGGGACACTCGGGGGGGATCACAGCTGTGTACATCGACCAGGTAAGATGCACAGAAGTGGCTGGCTACTTTGGTAGCAAAGGATTTATAATACAAGCTGTTATATGAGATAAAGGTGCTGTTCAACATCTCCATCCCGGTCCTGTCCCCAGTGACATTGTTAGGGTGTCTTCTCATAGTTGAGTTACGTGGTCTCGTCATGGAACCACTTGACTTTCGCAAACTTGTCTTCTCCAACGATCTTCTTCGTTTCATGACCCTGGTGGGATGCTTCAGGTTTGAAATTACCAGTGTAAACAGAAGATCATTAATAAGGAATCGTTATTCCGAGCACATACGTACGTACGCCTGCACTGTCGGAAACCCCTGCAATGCAATCATTTGCAAATACCTAGAGCAGTGGTTTCCAACTTTTCTTTTTGGGTTAAGGAACCCTATAATAATATTGTGACATTCTGTGGAACGACAACCCTCTCTTCCCATTTTTACTCACCACACACCCCATACCCTCGCTTCCCATTTTTACTCACAACACACCCCATACCCTACGCCTCCCGTTTTTACTCACCACACACCCCATACCCTACTTCTCCCATTTTTACTCACCACAAACCCCATACCCTACTCCCATTTTTGCTCACCACACACCCCATACCCTACTACTCCCATTTTTGCTCACCACACACCCCATACCCTACTCCTCCCATTTTTACTCACCACAAACCCCATACCCTACTCCTCCCATTTTTACTCACCACAAACCCCATACCCTACTCCTCCCATTTTTACTCACCACACACCCCATGCCCTATTCCTCCCATTTTTACTCACCACACACCCCATGCCCTATTCCTCCCATTTTTACTCACCACACACCCCATACTCTACTCCCATTTTTACTCACCACACACCCCATACTCTACTCCCATTTTTACTCACCACACACCCCATACTCTACTCCCGTTTTTACTGACCACACACCACACACCCCATACCCTACGCCTCCCGTTTTTACTCACCACACACCCCATACCCTACTCCTCCCGTTTTTACTCACCACACACCCCATACCCTACTCCTCCCGTTTTTACTCACCACACACCCCATACCCTACTCCTCCCGTTTTTACTCACCACACACCCCATACCCTACTCCTCCCTTTATTACTCACCACAAACCCCATACCCTACTCCTCCCGTTATTACTCACCACACACCCCATACTCTACTCCCGTTTTTACTCACCACACACCCCATACCCTACTCCTCCCTTTATTACTCACCACAAACCCCATACCCTACTCCTCCCGTTATTACTCACCACACACCCCATACCCTACTCCTCCCGTTTTTACTCACCACACACCCCATACCCTACTCCTCCCGTTATTACTCACCACACACCCCATACCCTACTCCTCCCGTTTTTACTCACCACACACCCCATACCCTACTCCTCCCGTTTTTACTCACCACACACCCCATACCCTACTCCTCCCGTTTTTACTCACCACACACCCCATACCCTACTCCTCCCATTTTTACTCACCACACACCTTATACCCTACTCCTCCCGTTATTACTCACCACACACCCCATACCCTGCTCCTCCCGTTATTACTCACCACACACCCCATACCCTACTCCTCCCGTTATTACTCACCACACACCCCATACCCTACGCCTCCCATTTTTACTCACCACACACCCCATACCCTACTCCTCCCATTTTTACTCACCACACACCCCATACCCTACTCCTCCCGTTATTACTCACCACACACCCCATACCCTGCTCCTCCCGTTATTACTCACCACACACCCCATACCCTACTCCTCCCGTTATTACTCACCACACACCCCATACCCTACGCCTCCCATTTTTACTCACCACACACCCCATACCCTACTCCTCCCATTTTTACTCACCACACACCCCATACTCTACTCCCATTTTTACTCACCACACACCCCATACTCTACTCCCGTTTTTACTCACCACACACCCCATACTCTACTCCCGTTTTTACTCACCACAAACTCCATACCCTACTCCTCCCGTTATTACTCACCACACACCCCATACCCTACTCCTCCCGTTTTTACTCACCACACACCCCATACCCTACTCCTCCCGTTATTACTCACCACACACCCCATACCCTACTCCTCCCGTTTTTACTCACCACACACCCCATACTCTACTCACGTTTTTACTCACCACACACCCCATACCCTACTCCTCCTGTTTTTACTCACCACACACCCCATACCCTGCTCCTCCCATTTTTACTCACCACACACCCCATACCCTACTCCTCCCGTTATTACTCACCACACACCCCATACCCTACTCCTCCCGTTTTTAATCACCACACACCCCATACCCTACTCCTCCCATTTTTACTCACCACACACCTTATACCCTACTCCTCCCGTTATTACTCACCACACACCCCATACCCTGCTCCTCCCGTTATTACTCACCACACACCCCATACCCTACTCCTCCCGTTATTACTCACCACACACCCCATACCCTACGCCTCCCATTTTTACTCACCACACACCCCATACCCTACTCCTCCCATTTTTACTCACCACTCACCCCATACCCTACTCCTCCCGTTATTACTCACCACACACCCCATACCCTGCTCCTCCCGTTATTAGTCACCACACACCCCATACCCTACTCCTCCCATTTTTACTCACCACACACCCCATACTCTACTCCCATTTTTACTCACCACACACCCCATACCCTACTCCTCCCATTTTTACTCACCACACACCCCATACCCTACTCCTCCCGTTATTACTCCCCACACACCCCATACCCTACTCCTCCCATTTTTACTCACCACACACCTCATACTCTACTCCCATTTTTACTCACCACACACCCCATACTCTACTCCTCCCATTTTTACTCACCACACACCCCATACCCTACTCCTCCCATTTTTACTCACCACACACCCCATACCCTACTCCTTCCGTTTTACACACCATAACCCCATACCCTACTCCTCTCACCACACACCCCATACCCTACTCCTCCCGTTATTACTCACCACACACCCCATACCCTACTCCTCCCGTTTTTACTCACCACACACCCCATACCCTACTCCTCCCGTTTTTACTCACCACACACCCCATACTCTACTCCCGTTTTTACACACCCCATACCCTACTCCTCCCGTTTTTACTCACCACACACCCCATACCCTACTCCTCCCATTTTTACTCACCACACACCCCATACCCTACTCCTCCCGTTATTACTCACCACACACCCCATACCCTACTCCTCCCATTTTTACTCACCACACACCCCATACCCTACTCCTCCCATTTTTACTCACCACACACCCCATACCCTACTCCTCCCGTTATTACTCACCACACACCCCATACCCTACTCCTCCCATTTTTACTCACCACACACCCCATACCCTACTCCTCCCGTTTTTTCTCACCACACACCCCATACCCTACTCCTCCCATTTTTACTCACAAACCCTCTTGTCTGTGCCCAGCCGGTGATGCAGGAGGGCCCACAAAGGCGGCCGATACAGGAAGTTGGGCTCCATTTCCGACTGGGCCTAACTTGCGGGTTACCCTCTGCCGCCGGCTAGGTCTCTGACAAGCAGATTGCACGGAACCCTTTAGGGAGACCCTGCGGAACCCTTTAGGGAAACCCTGCGGAACCCTTTAGGGAGACCCCGCGGAACCCTTTAGGGAGACCCCGCGGAACCCTTTAGGGAGACCCCGTGGAACCCTTTAGGGAAACCCACAGAACCACCAGTTGAAAAACACTGACCTACAGGGATGCTTCATGAGCAACACGAGCCTGACTGCGATATGGCCAGTTTGCAGACATCCAAATGGGGTGACAATGTATTCCGGGGTCGCAGCCTTATAGACACACCCATGCTTGTTTCCACTTTCCCCATCCACCCCAGCCCTCAGTCTGTCCTTCTACCCGCAGACTATGGTTCTGGCGAGCGGGGGGCAGGATGGAGCGATCTGTCTGTGGGACGTTCTGACGGGAAGCCGGGTCAGCCACATGTACGGGCACCGTGGTGATGTCACTTCCTTGATCTGCACTGCTTCCTGTGTGATCAGCAGCGGGCTGGATGACGTCATCAGCATATGGGACCGGAGCACAGGGATCAAACTGTACTCCATCCAGCAGGTAAGAACCGTATCGGCTGAGGGACGTGGGAGGCTATGTCTTCCATCTACATAACGGCCATGTCTCATACCAAATGGCTCAGCCTTCCGCAGGGATGCTAAAGGAATGGCTATTGAAACCAGTGTCAACCCACATTGCTAGGGACATAAGGGGTGAGCCACATATCTCTTGTCTAAGCAATAATGAGCCAGTGGCCACAGTGGCATCCTGCAGTGGGACATAGGGTCACTTTGTCCCCATGTCACTAAGTACACTAGGGATCTAATATAGTCCAATGATACTTCTGGCAATGTCACCCTAAGGTGGAATACACATAATAAATAACCATTCATACCTTCTGTGACATTGTACCCTGATGAAGGTCTGTTAGGGCTGAAACGTTGTTTTTTCAGGCTTCGTGCAATTAAGTAATTCCAATATTTTTGCATCTCGTGTGCTCTGCATCGTTCTTGACCCTGCGGTAGGGGAAATGTAACGGGCTTTTCTGGCTGTGTCCCCCTGGAGTGGGAGAGGGTCACAATGATCCCGTCTGTCACCTGATACAGGGAGGGTAATGATTAAGCATTTGTCCCTTGTGTCCCTGTCACTCTGCATTGAGAAGGTTGGTTCCCATGACCTCTTAGATGGACCATTGATCCTTTATGTCACTGTTATTACCGTCTCATTGTAGGGTGACCACGGAACCGTGCCCTGATCCCCCTGTATTGTGGTTCTCTCTCTCTCACACCCGCTCCCTTTCTCTGCAGGATTTGGGCTGTGGCTCCAGCCTGGGCCTGATCTCGGACAATCTCCTAGTGACGGGGGGACAGGGCTGCGTGTCCTTCTGGGACATTGGCTACGGGGACCTCCTGCAGACCGTCTACCTGGGGAAGTGCGAAGAGGCCCAGCCTGCCCGCCAGATCCTGGTCCTGGACAACGCGGCCATAGTCTGTGACTTCGGCAGCGAGCTCAGCCTGGTCTATGTACCTTCCGTACTGGAGAAGTTGGACTGAGATGGGTGGACTTGCGGGACCCATGGGTCAGGCTCAACTGTAACCCCTTTAGTGCAGAAGGCGCTAGCTGGCCCCTCCAGCGCTAGAAGGGTTAATACTACAATGAAAGGCAGGCTACTCCCTTTCTAAATGTCCGCTTAACATGTTAAATGTCCTTCCAGTGGAACTATGCAGTGTACAGCCGCTGCAGCTTCTCTTGGTACAGCTCAGACCTATCTCTTGCTTATCCCCGTCTCTCCCTGGATGGTTTTTGGTTGTGCTCAAGAAGTGTGGAGGAAAAGGCAGGTTTGTGCTGTTTCAGAGGAAGCAGGAGCCCAGGGGATCCGTAATGAATGTAAAGCACGTCGCTGGCATTATCACCCCAGAGATGTCCGACTCCTTAGACGAGAATATCTCCGCCATGTTATTGCGCGTCAGTTTGTACAGTCCCCAGAGGGGGCCGCGGATGCAGTTTAGGGGAATGTTACACAGGGCGTAGATTGTAAGTAAGGGGGCCCTTCCAGGCGAGTGTGCAGGCGGATAATAATAATTATACGCTGTCATACTGTCCGGGGGATGGACTTTATTTATTTATTTTTGTAGAGAGCAGCAACCCTGTATAAAAATTTAAAAAAAAGACCCCTAATTGAAAATGCTGCATTATATAATGATACCAAGTATCGCCACGCACGTCACCCCCCTGTTTTAGTGCAGAAATCCCCTCGTAAAGATGCAGCCATCTTCTAGCTTGACTGATTTCTATGGCTGCCATTTTGTTCTATCCCCGGGATCAGTATCTGGGGAATGGAAAATGGCAGAGAGATCGCAAAAGCAGAATAGGACCGGCCATTACAACGGGTAGCAGTCACTGATAGGTGGTCCTGCTACGTGGCTGGAGTAGCTCCGTGGTCATGGCGCGGTCTTTGAAGTGGGTGAGCCAGTTTTTGATCTTTATGACCGTGGGCATGTCACTCTTCCCTGTACCTCCGGCCCCAACATTAAACTGCAAGGTGATTGTAACGTTCTGTGCGCAGCACTGTGCGCACTGCCAGCGCGATAGGAGAAGAAACCATTGTATGGATTCCTGATCTCCGACAGTAAAGAGGAAACTCCCTCACTGCAGCGAATACAACGTCAATAGGCGAGACCCACGCTAGGCCCCAATCCTCACTGAACGTATACAGGTGATCCTCGCTATATATGCCGGTCCGGTGTCCGTCGAACAGCTTATCCGGCGCTCACCGCCGCGAATTAACATTGGATCCGCAATCCGACGGTGGTTTGCGGGACGGATTCCGGCGGATAACCGAGGACCGTCTGGATGGAGTTTGCATACAATATTTGAACCTTTTGTTAGTTTGACTCCAATGAGCTCATCAGATTCCATGGAAAGTACGATACGTAGTACTACTTCCAGGAGTTTCCCTTATCTTTTGCCAAGCAATGCGTAGCTGCCTTGTCTGGCCCCTATAATGATGAGCCCGGAGCCAAATCCGAACACATACTTCAACACCTTCACTGTCGATACATGGCTGGGCCTTTATACAGGACCCCGGGGCTCTGAGAGCAATTGCATTTTAATAATTGGTTGGCGTCCCTACTAGTATCAAGTGTCAAAGGGAGGCTGAGGGGCCTCAGTCCTTCGCCACCTTCCAGGCCTCTGTACAATCCCTGCTATCAGAGAGCACCTGGAATGGATGTGAGTGTTATCAGTGCAGGTCTTTGCATTTATCACTGTTCTAGGGCAGGGGTGGCCAACTCCAGTCCTCAGGGTCCATGGTCAGGTTTTAAGGATATCCCTGCTTCAGCACAGGTGGCTACTGAAGCAGGGATATCCCCAATACCTGACCTTGAGCACTGGAGTTGGCCACCCCTGCACTAGTGGGTAGGGGATGGCAACATCATTAACAGAACTATTTAACCCAGGGTAGGCCAACCCCAGTCCTCAAGGGGACTCTGCCACCTGTGCTGAAGCAGGGATACCCTGAAAACCTGACCTGTTGATAGCCCTTGAGGACTGGAGTTGGTCACCCCTGCCCTAAAGCAAAGCGGCAACGGGAGATCAGAATAAATGACACCCACATGCAGTCCCCAAGAAGCCATGTTACGGAAGTTACCAACCAAAACTCTACTGACGGAAAGGGGCCATCGGCTGAGTTTCCCGCTTCCCGCCTGGAACGGGTCCCGTCACCTTCAAAGAAACAACTGCTGTTTATGTCGCGTCTAACGTGTGTCCTGGTATAAGAGAGAATATTTTTGGTAACGGTTATAATTTATTTTGATGTAGATCTTATACTTTTTTTTTTTTAGCGCTTTACAAGAAAAGAAAATTATTTTTTTTCTGTGTTAATTGTACAGTCTGTCGGTCCTTCCTTCCTACGTTTTTGTTTTTATAACGCCCCGTGACCTGTCACTTCAGGCCTTCTGGGGGACATTATTTGGACTGTTGTCGTGTCACGTATCCCTCCTTCCCGGTCTAATAAGAATGTATTCGATACAGTGACCGTTTCACTGCAGTCCCAAACCAGCAGGACGTTTTGTAGACTTCACATGGAAACGGTATTTAATAATCACGCAGCTTCTCCCAATTATTCCTATCCCGTCATTCAGCCCAACTTATGCAAGTGTGCTTTATATAAAACCTGTTTTACTAGTGAATGATTTGATCTCCAGCACAGTTTCTTACTTACGCAGTGGGAAAGTGACGGCAAGACATGGTAAAATGATTACATACCATTATCATATAGTATGTGCCATCAAGAGACTTCACTATTCCTCCTACTGCTCCACATACAGTAACAACAAAGGCATAGTCAGCCCTGAGTGCCTGGATACGTCGCCGTTCTGTTATTATAACTGCTTATTCTAAAAGACAGAGCGTCCGGTATACGAGATTGATACAAACACCCTACACCATACAAGGGAGGGTCCCTACACCATACAAGGGAGGGTCCCTACACCATACAAGGGAGGGTCCCTACACCATACAAGGGAGGGTCCCTACACCATACAAGGGAGGGTCCCTACACCATACAAGGGAGGGTCCCAACATCATACAAGGGAGGGTCCCTACACCATACAATGGAGGGTCCCTACACCATACAAGGGAGGGTCCCTACACCATACAAGGGAGGTTTCTCCACTGTTGCTCATCAACACCCAACATTTTGTTTGAACTCCTTACACCCGTTTTGCTTTGACTTCCCGTTTCTTCAGCTGAAGTTATACCAGTTTTTACAGCCCCCCCCCTCTCTATTCCAAGCATCAATCCCCCTGTATAACACTTCCTGAAACCTTGTGGAGAGGCCTGGACTATATTAGGGGGGGCAGTGTTTGTGGGGGGGAGACACTTCCACTTTGCAGCTATTGTAAAGTCCAGGATGCCATTCCCCGATAACAAAACCAGCCAGTTAGGTAACAACACTGGGTTGCAATAAATAAATGTGCCGCCCGGTATACCGTGGTTAAAATAAATCCATATTGAAAGCGTAGAAACCCCAACATAGTTTGAATGAAAGCTCGTATGCCGTCCTACCACTGATACATTGGTCACCATAGAAACGTCTCGTTTCCTTCCATTTTCTCCGTGTACCCAAAGGAAAGAATTAGAAATGTCCAGATTGGGGAAGTAAGTGGTGAAGCGAGATTCCATTGGCGTAACTAATCTCGGGAAAGGGTGAGGCGTGAGCGGCCTGTATCTCTCCTTTTCTTATCCTTCTGTACACTGTCATTTTAGTGTCTCCACCAAAAGATGTCTGACATTGCCGAGTGCGTCACGCTGCTGCTGCTACGTTGTATAGACGCAGGCAGGTGTGTCACGCCCGTACCCGTCTCGCTGTTCATTGTTTTGAATCGTGAGAATTTTGCCAGGGGGGGGGGGGGAGCCCACAAGTGAGGACGTCCTGACCCCAAAACGGATTTTAACCCCTCCACCCCCCGACTTCTCACCATGAAGAGTCTCCGCTCAGCCCCAGGTGCCTTTCACTCGGCTCACAAAACGTGTTCTGTGAAGTTCGTGTTTACCCCACAGCGGGGGGGGGGGGTGAACGTAAAAATAAAGGACATTACCTTCCGACGAGAGCATAGCCTCCCATGCTTTACTATTTATTTTTGTGTCCTGTTCTTTAATATATTCAAAGAGAAATGGGGAGTGATGTATTTTTGTACTTGAAGCAATGCCACCAACAGGATGGACTTGTCGACCCGCCGCCACAGGGGGACGGGTACAAATAACGTCTTTTATGTTGTGTAAACACTGCAAGTTTTGATCACCCTACCTCCTTTCTACTTCTCTGTACAGTGTAATAACGCTCTAATGTAGAGAAAACAAAGTGTACTTTTTAACATTGGCACAGGGCTTAATGTACTTATTCTAAATAAAAGAAAAAATGAGAAAAAAAATCCTCAGACCATGAAGTTGTAGCTGTTACTATGTTAAACGCAACATGTACTTGCAGATACTTCAACATTTGGCACAGAGATGGGTACGTGTGCTTTTTGTTTTGTTGCTGTGTGTCGATGGGCTTCCATGAAAGTGACTCCTCCGGAGTAGACACTGGAACACGTACTACATGCAAAGCTCATAACAGCAAAATGTGTGTATTTCTGGGTGTACTTGTTTATACCTAAACACGCACATACAATAAAAGTGGTATTAAATCCCCCCTTAACCAGCTGATCATTAACCGATAACTCGTCAGTCTCTCAGCTGATTTATTTTGCTGAAGCTTCAACCACAAATAGATGCAGCTGGAGGACGGGAGACACTGGTGTATGGTGCCTACTCAATGGTATTTGTACATCCGTCACATTATAAAAACCAAAGATAAATAACAAACGTAAAACTTATGACAAAGTGTAAGAGACATGTGCAGAGGTACAACCAGGGAGACATTTGGGGAAAATAAACCCTGGCTTTTATTCAGCCCGTAGCTTTAAGCAATAGTTTAAAGAAGAGCATATATAAACAAACAGCCTATCCCTTTCTAAGGCCTGGGACCCGCTGCGCTCGTTGGCGCGGGCGGCAATGTAGCGAGTTCCCCACCAGCAGGGGAATCCTCGCGAGCCGGTCCCGGTCCCCCCTGGCTGCACAGCTTACTACACGCTGTGGCGCGTCAGCCGCTAGGAGACACAACAGAATGGTGTTTCCTAGCGTTGACGCGTCACGTGGTGTGGCTGTGAGCCAATGGGGAGGCTGCGGGAGGAGGGGAGGCTGCGGGAGGAGGGGAGGCTTCGGGGAGCGGGGAGGAGTGTGGTGTGAAAGCAGCGTGAGTGCCTGTCTGTGTGTGTGTCTGAGTGCGTGAGTGCCTGCCTGTGTGTGTGTGTGTGTGTGTGTATGTGTGTGCCTGTCTGTGTGCGTGCCTGTCTGTGTGCGTGCCTGTCTCTGTCTGTGTGTGTGTGTGTATGAGTGCGTGCGTGCCTGTCTCTGTCTGTCTGTCTGTCTGTCTGTCTGTCTGTCTGTCTGTCTGTCTGTGTGTGTGTGTGTGTGTGTGTGTGTGTATGTATGTATGAGTGCCTGCGTGTGTGTGTTTTTTTTACTTACCTGCAGCCCGTGGAGGGAGGGGGGGGAAGAGTAGCGGGTCCCTCCGCTCAAGCCACGCCCCCCCCCTCCCTGTCAATCCTCCCACTCCCGCCCACCTCCCGCTCCGGCCCCTCACGTCATGGCCGCGCCCCCTCACGTCATGGCCGCGCCCCCCCCCCCCCGACCCGTTTGGCCACGCCCCCCCCCCCGCTCCGAGAAAAGTATCATGTAGACCGCAGATCGCGGTACAGCGAGTTGCACGCGCCGCCGGCAAGCAAGCCAGCCGTGCGGACGCGTGCAACGGGACCTTAGCCTAAGGGATAACTCACTTTCCCAGTCCCTATCTGCAGGGCTGGGAGGATACGCCCCTTACCCACCTATCCCTGTGTAACTCACTTTCCCAGTCCCTATCTGCAGGACTGGGAGGATACGCCCCTTACCCACCTATCCCTGTGTAACTCACTTTCCCAGTCCCTATCTGCAGGACTGGGAGGGTACGCCCCATACCCACCTATCCCTGTGTAACTCACTTTCCCAGTCCCTATCTGCAGGGCTGGGAGGATACGCCCCTTACCCACCTATCCCTGTGTAACTCACTTTCCCAGTCCCTATCTGCAGGGCTGGGAGGATACGCCCCTTACCCACCTATCCCTGTGTAACTCACTTTCCCAGTCCCTATCTGCAGGACTGGGAGGGTACGCCCCATACCCACCTATCCCTGTGTAACTCACTTTCCCAGTCCCTATCTGCAGGGCTGGGAGGGTACGCCCCATACCCACCTATCCCTGTGTAACTCACTTTCCCAGTCCCTATCTGCAGGGCTGGGAGGATACGCCCCTTACCCACCTATCCCTGTGTAACTCACTTTCCCAGTCCCTATCTGCAGGGCTGGGAGGATACGCCCCTTACCCACCTATCCCTGTGTAACTCACTTTCCCAGTCCCTATCTGCAGGGCTGGGAGGATACGCCCCTTACCCACCTATCCCTGTGTAACTCACTTTCCTAGTCCCTATCTGCAGGGCTGGGAGGATAGGATCTTGCCAGCCTATGACCCCAAAGTCCAAAGCGATACCTGTAAGCAGGGGGTTCTTTATGTCAGTCTCTGGGTTGGTTCTGTTGAGGGCCACCTTATGGTGGGTTCCAGGGTCCGTTGCGCCCTGGATGTAGAGGGTCTGGTGTCTGGGTATCTTGCAGGTAGCACAGTCCTGTACTCACAACTTTATGGGAATCTCTTGCTGGCAACACAGTCCCTCTATGAGAGATCAAGAGATCTCCCCTGCAGATTAAGCAGGTTTTTATACCCGTCTGATGAGCCAGGTGGAGACTGGTTAATTGTCTGTAGCTGCAATTAACCAGCTCCCTGCTGGATTCCTCACACCAATACAGGCTTTCTATTGAATTCCTTTTAGACAGGGGTTCTGCCCTGTTATACAAAGGAAAACCAGAAACCCATCAAAAGGCATTCATAGAAGTCTGCTGTAAATTCAGATTGGAGTAAAAAAAATAATATATATATATATATATATATATATATATATATATATATATATATATATATATCCAGTCAGGGTTATTTAGAGACTATTATAGTTTATTTCATACCATGCTTGTGTTGGGTGAGATTATTTGTGGTCATACATTTAAAAGGCTGTGGTTGTGTGGGCAGCTATAGGCCTCTCCCCCAATCGCCTCCAGTTTGACTTTTTCCCCTCTTGCCGCTGCAAGCATAAAACAGCTGCAGCTTACTCAATACCCTCAGCTACAACAAGCCTGCCTTTCCCCTGTCCTAAGCCCCCTCCTCTCCACTGCCGACACTACCTGCCCATCCATTCTCCACTCTTCCCATTAACTCCAGCTGCCTCCTCTCCGCCTTCCTACACCGCCAGCGCACCCTATCCGGCACTGCCAAGTCCTCCCTGCCAGATCCACAGCCGCCCTCCTGCCCCCTTCCTCTCCCAATGTGGCCCCTTCCATCTATCTGCCGGTAGCTACCCTCCTCTATCAAGTTACTTCCTATAGCTCCCCTCATCCCCCTGCCTTCACTTTCCACCTCCCATTCCTCAACTATATCCCCTCCAGCACCACTGTTTTAAATCTCCCCCTCCTTTACTCAATCCCCCACCCCACCCTCCTGGGTTTGCTTTTGTGTCCCTCTTTGCCTTCCTTGCTCTGCTCCAGCACTAGCTCCTCCAGGCTCTGGGCCAGCTCCTCTCAACTATGGGCTAGCTGTGCCCCCTGGCTCCTCCCTGCTTCTAGCCAGCTCCACCCCTGCTCTGGGCCCTCTCTGCCCATAGCTCATCTAAACTCTAGGCCAGCTCCACTTCCGGCTCTTCCTTGCTCCAGTCCAGCTCCACTTCCGGCTCTTCCTTGCTCCAGTCCAGCTCCACTTATGGCTCTTCCTTGCTCCAGTCCAGCTCCACTTCCGGCTCTTCCTTGCTCCAGGCCAGCTCGTCCCTGGCCCCTTCCCTGCACAGTTCCAGTCCCACCCTCTAGAATACCATGGCAGAACTTACCTTGAGTTCTGCCTCTGACCCAGATGAAGGCAATTCTTTCCATCCGCACCACTCTTCCATTCCGTCCTACCCATCTGTAACTGCACTAGCCCTAAACCCCTCACAGAATTAAACAATAGGTATACCCCATTCCACATTCACCCAAAAGCAGACCTATTACTTTTGCTCTATCCAATTCACCCATCCTCGTCTCCAGCATACTCTACGTCAGCGCTTCTCAGATTCAACCTGCCAGCGACCTTCAGTCTCCTCAGTGGTCTTTCCTCATCAGTATTTGACATCCAAAGCCACTTCTCAGCTATCCTTTACCAGGAGAGAAGAATTGGACAATTACCTTTACAACCTAACGGACCCGAGATACAGATCGGGAGATCAAGAATCCCAGCAACATCTCCTTTTTGTCCCCATTTTTTTACTTTTCAAGCACCATCATCCAACTATAAAAGCTGACAGATTGGGCAGAACTATCCACTACAAGGGCAGCTCCCCAATTTGGAGTTACATCCCTGGGCATTAAACATGTTACAGTATCTGCAGTCTTCTGCCAGCGTACTCCAAACTGCCTTCCTTATAAATGATTAGGCCACTCATCAGTCAACATCTCCGCTTTAGCAAGTCTTTTCATACCACCCTTCCCAAACCTTAGTCCACTGCCTGATTTCTGGATTCTCCCAAGGATTCAACACCGGCATTTCTGCCATTCCAGCTTCTTCTTATAAGTGGCAAAACCTACCCTACCATCCACGAACCAGAGATTGAAGACCAATTCATCAACAAAGAACTTACCAAAGGTTACATAATTAGCCCCTTTACACCTGCTCCTTTTCCCTTATGGCGAGTCAGTTCAACCAGGAAGTTCTCCCTCAAGAAGGTTAATCAGCCTTCTAGTCCAAATCTGTTCAAAGTGTGAACTGATTAATACCCTCAATAATACCTCTATCCAATACAACATAACCTTGCCTTCAAAGCATTCCATCTCGGTGCACACCAGTGTATCTTGAATGCTCTCACTCCCAGCTCCAGTGAAGCCTACTCCATTGACCTGGCAAAAATTCAACAATTTATCTTTCGTCCATCCAGTTCCCCATCCACTTTCCACGGAAGACATTTTGGACATTTCCACCTATAGCTTCTCATCCCTCAGATTATGACATAGAACAATGAATTTTGAATTATCTGGTATTCAATGCCCTGTCACAATTACTCACTCAGGTTGAGCTTCTATCTCGGTGAACCCCTCCATCAAACTTCTACTAAAGGGCTTCTTCCAAAGGTTTCTTAGAAGAGGGAGGTGGGGAATCTTCCTAAATGTAGAAGTCTTGACTCTCCACCAGTCTAGAGGTTTTAATCCTCCTTTTTGGCCCTCGATTCAGGCCTAAACCTTCACGTACCACAGGCCAAAGTCTAGTCCCATAATCCAAATCACTCCCAAGTGGCCCAATGGTATCAATCCATCCAAGCAGATCTATTCCTCTACCTTCCGTAGGCCGCACATACTATACAATCATATGTTCACACTTCAATGTGTAACCCCTGCTATTAAATAGAAAAAATTGGCTTAGAGCCAAAAAACGCTGCACCACCAAATTAACAGAGCGAGGAGGGTGATAATAACAACGATTTATTATGCCAAAATTAGTAGAGAATTACTCTGATAAAGCCCGTTTGGGCGAAACGTCAGAGTAATTCTCTTCTAATTTTGGCATAATAAATCGTCTTATCACCCTCCTCGCTCTGTTAATTTGGTGGTGCAGCGTTTTTTGGCTTTAAGCCAATTTTTTTCTATTGCTTACTAAACTTCTAACGCTTTGCACACACAAAGGATTCTTACCCTGCAAAGGAAGAAACTCCTATTGATGTGGTACCATTAAGGAGTGCAAGAACTTTCATCTATTTGTGTGCATCACTCCCTTTATTACTGGACTACCTTGTAACACAGGAGGTTTATCTATGCGTTGGGGCATATTGTCCACGGACCGCAGTTCAATGCGAAATCCTCTACAAGAATACGCTAATTATTATCATCACTAAAGGCTTGCTAAAGAGCATTTCCAATAGTGTCATTATATTGCATTATAGAAAGGATACTGGATTATTATCCATAACAGTTTTCCTCTCTTTTATAGCGAATCCCATATTTAGAGCCCCAGTTCACCCTTTCTTAGGGAACTCTATTAACCTGATATTAGACTGATGTCCGCTGCTGAGGTGGGGACCCGAGTCCTCCTTCCTTATACTACTGTATTACTCAACACATGACTATAGGTCGGGCAAATGGCAATATACCACAGTGGGATGTAGGTAACACACATTTATAACGTAGTTCTGTTTAGGCATTCCGATAACATCTGCTCCCCAAACGGGAGGATCCTTCATACATAATATAAAAATATCTTCAAGACACTGCGTAGGTGTGTTCCTGTGTCTCTCCCCTTGACCACCCGAACCTGTGTCTAGGTGCCAGGACACCGGTGGAGCTCTGAGTGTTTGAACGTAGCAGGCCTGTGCTTCACAAAAGCTTTGGTACCCCTCTACTTGTCTTGTGATGAGGATCCCGTCAGTTGCTACTAACGCCGCGCCTATTTTAAATAGATGGTCGGCGAAGCACGGACTCCACTCCTGGAGTTGATCTGCGATCTGGTCACCCAGCGGCGGATGAGTTGGGCTCCTCATCACTCCCAAGCACCTCAGGGTCTCCAGCAGCTCTTCTCCCGCATGCTCTGCCAGGGACTCTTAAAGACTCTCCTAGTCCCGCCTCTCCAGAGCCCACTGTCATTGGCTGAGGCCATGTCCATCACATCCTGAGCACGCCTTGGAGAGGTGTCAGGCGGGGCAGTGTGTGGTTCAGTCGCATGCACTTACACGCTCCTATGAGTGAGGCAGGTACCTCTGTATACCCCCGCATGTACAGTATACTCCTCAAACATTTATGGGCCTGCTCCTATCCATATTTTTGATACACAGTATCTCAAGTTTCAAGGAGACCTCTACAGTCTCTTTTGCTGTTGGAATATTTTTGAGCCCCAGATTTCTATTGAACTTTCGATTGCTGAAGCAGGGATATCCTGAAAACCTGACCTGTTGGCGGGGGGTGTGGGGGCTTGAGGACGACTGCCCTCACTGCTTCTGACCGCGAAGTGTTTGTTTGGGAGGCGCCAGGATTTCTGGGCCAGATGCATCTTTCTGTAAGTGCAATCCCGCTCGCTGACTTTCAGTAAGGTAGAAACACTCCCCCCTCACACCCCCCACATCGGGCTCCATTGAACCATTTCAAACAATTGTCTTATTTAACCCATTCAATGCACCTCTAGCATTCAAGTGGTTAAGATGTTCTCATAGACAGAACACACTGCTTCTGTTAGGGGTTCATGTTCTTCCGTGGTCCCAATGCTGCAGTGATCAGGGATGAGATCTCAAGCAGTTTTTCCTCAAATAATTTAAAAAAAACAAAAAAAAAACCAGTCATGGATATCAATATTTATTGAAATAAGACACTTGTGTCGGACTTGGGGACAAACATGTTAACGAAATGGCAAATCTGTACAAGAACCCACAGCGGCTAAGGTTACTCTAAAGAGTCTCATTTACCGATTCTAAGGACGGGTCTCTCTCATTCCTGGGATCTCGCGGCAATCGGGACGAAAACACACATGCAAGTCTGGGAGTTTTCTGCAATGGAGATCTTCTGCGTTTATAGAATGAACCCCATAAAAAGCTGCAGGCTGATCCCTGCCGTGTTACACACATCCTTTAGTAACAAAAGGCTATTGGTGCGACACATTTTAAGTACCAAAACCTCTGCTCACTTTCCCTTGTACCCTGGCGTCTGCGGGACGTCACCCCAGCTTCCGCAAGACACTGTTAATGTCAAATATTTCCCTTTTTAACACACCATCAATTTTCTGTTTGTTTTTTTGGGGTGTTTTTTTTTATATATATATTTTTGGGGGGTGTTTTTTTTTTTAACAAGCATTAAACACTCTCAAATGATCAAATTGTTAGATATTTGCATAACCAACTAATATACTTACGCGATGATCACATCCCCAACAGATTCTTAATACCCTTCAAAAAAGGATTAAACATATACATGTAACTCCTAAATAAGCCGCTGATTCCCCCTCCGTGCCCTGGGGCAGTCCTGACACAGGGCACTTTATCCTTGTGGCCGCCTAAAACGATTAGTGTTACGGGTTTTCTGTACTAGATTAGGGCATTGACAGTCTTTTGTTACATAATGAGGTTACACCAGGTAAAACCCAGAATCCTTTGCGTCTGTGGTATTGTTGCAGTGTAAATGATGCAGCAAATGTACTGGCGCCCGTGTAGGGTACTCCCTGTGACCCCTCGGAGAAGCGCCGATCTGCCTTTACCATATTTACATATCTCCCCCCTCACCCCATTTTATAGGGTTGGAAAAAAAAAAAACAAAAAAAAAAATAAGTCTATGCAGATGGACAATCTGGCAAAGCTTCCAGCTGTAACATTCGTTACGTACCAGAGTTATAGAAAATCTAGCTCTGCAATGCGTTGCGGACACCAAAGGTGATCATGATGACCATTGTTGGTTGAAGGGGTCATCTCCTGATCTGTAGCGCTCTCCAGGCTTGTACACATTGGCCCCTCCGGCATATCCTCGCTTGCCCACGGCTGTGGTGGCCCTGGCACTCCCTTGGCATGGACCCACCAGCACTGGCGGGGTAAATGCTGTTTGCTGGGAGAGTGGTCTGGCGATCAGAGCACTGCTGCGGACAGCCCTCTGGCAAAAAAGGTGACATTTTTGTCGTGGATTTTGTACTGGTAAATTTCCGAGCGGTCTCTCCCCCCTTTGCCGCGGGAAGGGGCCCTCCAGGTGATCTTTAGCTGCAACGTGACAGGAAAGGGGGTTAGTTCCAGTCCATGGTACAGGAGGCCCAGCTGGGGCGTCTCTCACCAGTCTGGATATGGAAGGTTTATAAAGCGGAGGTATGAAACGGTCGGGACAGGGAGCCAAGTTCTGTCACAACGGGCTTACGAGCTTTAAAGTACGTATTAACAAGCAAGACAACGTTGTGTTGTTCTAGGGTGCAAGAACTTTTAAAGTGTCCAACATTAGGTTTTTTTCATAGATCAAAAAAATAGTGTTTGGAAACTTGATAGGGCTTTTTCTTACAGTATCCTGTGAGGAAGAAATATGTGAGGGTAAAATGTTCTGTACACTAACTCCAACTGTAAAGAGCGGTAATGTTGGTCCATTACAAGGTATCCCAACCTACAACAAATCTACATTTCTCCAGAACTAATACGGCTATTAGAACCATGAACATTCGGACCAGCAAATGGCTTATAGCGCGCGCGTTTCGCAGCCTCATCGGATCGCTGAATAAGAAAAGTGGCACTCCGTATTTTTTCTTATTGTGCAAATGGAGATCACTACGGCGCTCCCTCACAATACTTCAGGGTAAATAGACATACCTTGCCTCTATAACAAAATAGAAGTGCAAAAATATATATATATATAAAAAGGGGAAGAAACCAAGTAACACTGTTTATACTGGCCCCTTTGTGGGTTAGGCAGCTCAACCCGAGAGGAATCGTCCCTTGATCCTCAGGCGGCGGTAAAGCAGAAGGGGCGGTGATAAATATATCAGTAGTCACAAAACACGGGATATGTGAAATGCAAATTATTAACAGCCTTATAAGGGGGGTATGTGATGGGGAAATGCAGATTACACGTGTATATCCGTGTAATGATGAAAAAGCTATACTCGCACGGCCATGTGTGAGCCCCTTCTCATCAGATGGTACCTTTGCAATAGCTTCCGTGAATGGTATGTGTGCCGTCCCAATAAGGAGGATACAGGCGGAATATTAGGATAATAAACACTTTAATAAAACAAAGAAGTAAATATAAACTCGCACACAAGTTTACACTTCCGGTCCAAGCGTCCGTCCTGTTCGCTCTGGCGCGGTGTTTTCCTGCTAACCGCGTCCCATCGCAGGACCGCAGCAGGTAACGTGGCGGCTACGGTGGCCCTTCCGTGCACAACACGACGGCACGCGACCGAGCAGGAATGACGCGTTTCGGATTAACTTCCTTCCTCAGATTCCCGATTAGCATTAGTAATTAGAGATTCCATATGGCGCACCTGCAGCTGTGTTAGCCACCCTAGCTGGGTATAAGAAGAGGAAGCAGTGCACGGAACCGACAGGAACCCTCCTTATCGGGACGGCACGCAGGACGGGAGACACAACACACCATTCCCGGAAGCTATTGCAAAGATACCATGTGATGAGAAGGGGCTCACACATGGCCGTGCGAGTATAGCTTTTTCATCATTACACGGATATACACGTGTAATCTGCATTTCCCCATCACATACCCCCCTTATAAGGCTGTTAATAATTTGCATTTCACATATCCCGTGTTTTGTGATTACTGATATATTTTCTCTATATATCCATCTGTTTATCAGCTGTGTGTTCACCAAACCCTTCCACTGTATTTCTTTCTTATTGGCCCACGCAGCTCAAAGTTCTGGCTATTTTAACGATTGTATTTCTCTTGCATGAACTAGTTAATACAGCGACTGTTCTCTCGTCTATTCTCAGGTAGAAACCGCTGTGACACATGGTAACAATCACTTTAACGGTTCTGCTTGCGGCTCTGTCAAATGCAAGAAATTTGCAAATAATTAGATCGGACACTTTAAAGGTAGGGTGACCAGATGTGCCGGTCTTTAGCCATTTGTCCTAGGTCCCGAATTTTCTGGCCAGTCCTGTTTAAAAAAAAAAAAAACCCCGTGGCAACAGACGGCTCACCAAATATTCCATAAAGTTGGCTAGGTGCATAGGGAAAATATATACAAAATAACACATAGATAATGACCACAAGGGGTCACTGGAGCCCTATGAATAGAAACACGTGGAACATATGTACTGTATATAACCACAAAGGCCGAGGCCCCGCTCCCTCAGTCAGCGCGCCCGCACTGCAGACAGGCGGCGCGCTGACAGACACAGACTGCGATATGCGGTCTGCAGGGAGGGGGGCGGGAGTGGGAGGAGGGGGGGCGTGGTTTGAGCGGAGGGACCCGCTACCCCCCACCTCCCTCCACGGGCTCGGTCTGCAGGACAGGAGGGAGCTGCTGCGGGCTGCTGGAAGGTAAGCAGCTCCCTCCCCCTTCCCCCACACACTGACACGCAGGTGCACGTGCAGACACACACATCACCCCCTACCTTGTGTAGGAAGCTGTCTGACAGCTCCCGCCGCTGATTGTCTCATCAGCGCACCACGTGACGCGTCACCGCTCGGGATCACAATTTTCTTGCATCCCCTGGCGGCTGACGCGTCAATGCGCGTAGTGAGCTGTGCAGCGAGGGGGGACTTGGACCGGCTAGGAAGGATTCCCCTGCTGGTGGGGAACGCTCACGCGGCCGCCCGCGCCACCAGGCGCAGCGGGTCCCAGCCCCTTGTCAGCGCGCCCACACTGCATGCAGGCGGCGCGTGGAGAGGCAATTGACCGCTACCTGCGGCCTGTAGGGAGCGGGAGCTGGAGCGGGGGGGAGGGCGTGGTTTGAGCGGAGGGCTGCAGCGGGGGTCTCCCGGGCTGCAAGAGGGAGCCCCCACACATGCCCTCTGCTGCTCGCTCTCCGTGCTGTCCCCCCTCACCCCCCCGGTCGGTCCGTTCGTCCCCCCCGTCGGTCCGTCGCACACTACACACCCTACCTTTTGGAGGTGGGAGAAGCTCTGACACTCCAGCCCCCGCCGCCGATATGCTCACCATGTGACGCGTCACCGCTCGGGATCGCAATTCTCTTGCATCCCCTGGCGGCTGACGCGTCACAGCGCGTAGTGAGCGTCGCCGGAAGGAGGCAGCGGGGACAGACAGGCAGGAAGTGAGGGGCTGGTGGCCCGTGCGCGGCCGTCTGCAGCGGGTCCTCAGCCTAAGGGCTGGGACCCGCTGCGCCCGGCGGCGCGGGCGGCTGCACGGGCTTTCCCCACCAGCAGGGGAATCCTCGCGAGCTGGTCCCGGTCCCCCCTGGCTGCACAGCTCACTACACGCTGTGACGCGTCAGCCGGCAGGAGATACAAGAGAATGGTGTT
Source organism: Ascaphus truei (assembly GCF_040206685.1). Taxonomy (NCBI): domain Eukaryota; kingdom Metazoa; phylum Chordata; class Amphibia; order Anura; family Ascaphidae; genus Ascaphus; species Ascaphus truei. The sequence continues at coordinate 466,412,932 of NC_134484.1, forward strand.
CCCTAGCGTTGACGCGTCACGTGGTGTGGCTGTGAGCCAATGAGGAGGGGAGGCTTCGGGAGGAGAGGCTTCGGGGAGCGGGGAGGAGTGTGGAGGGAAAGTAGCGTGAGTGCCTGTCTGTGTGTGTCTGTGTGTCTGAGAGCGTGAGTGCTTGCCTCTGTGTGTGTGTGTGTGTGTGCCTGCGCGTGTGTATGAGTGCCTGCGTGTGTGTGTGTTGCTTGTGATTACATTGTGATCAGCAGCTCCAGCCCGAGCCCGTGGAGGGAGGGAGGGGGGGGGGGGAGGAGAGTAGCGGGTCCCTCCGCTCAAGCCACGCCCCCCCTCCCACTCAAGCCACGCCCCCGCTCAAGCCTCCCCCCTCCCGCTCAAGCCTCCCCACTCCCGCCCACCTCCCGCTCCGGCCCTCGCTCACTACAGACCGCATATCGCGGTCTGTGTCTTTCAGCGCCCCGCCTGTCTGCAGTGCGGGAGCGCTGACGGAGGGAGCGGGGCCTTAGCCTAACGGAGAAATAGCTACCTTTAAAGACAGGTGATATAGAGAGAGCCCCCTGGGGGCCACACGGGAACATAACATGTCTCATAGAAAATAACAAGAATAAACTTAACAAATGTAAAATTCGACGAAAGACGTGATAATATACACAGGAATTAAAATCCCCACAGCTAGCTGTATAGGTATATAGGTATATATTAGTATCAGTGTAGGTATATCAGTAATCCTACTAACGTATATACCTCATGAGTAGATAAATGCTTGCACACTATCCCTTAGTGTAAATATATATATATGTGTTTATAAAAAATGATATAACACAGGTATACAGTATGGGATAATGATTTAATAATCATAGGTAAGTATTGGTCATAGATACTTCAAAGGAGATACTCTTCAGAGGTATGAATATCTATATCACACACACATATACAGGCATACCCCGCATTAATGTACGCAATGGGACCGGTGCATGTATGTAAAGTGAAAATGTACTTAAAGTGAAGCACTCCCTTTTTCCCACTTATCGATGCATGTACTGTACTGCAATCGTTATATACGTGCATAACTGATGTAAATAATACATGTGTAACAGGCTCTATAGTCTCCCCCGCTTGCGCACAGCTTCGGTACAGGTAGGGAGCCGGTATTGCTATTCAGGACGTGCTGACTGGCGCATGCGTGAGCTGATGTTTGCCTATTGAGCGAAATGTGCTTACTCGCGAGTGTACTTAAAGTGAGTGTCCTTAAACCGGGGTATGCCTGTAGGCTATATTGGTACCTTAAGTGGACGCTACCTTCATGCAGGGTGCTGTCTCTAGGTGACCTATTATGCCCTGTGGTAATGTCATTAGTTAGTATCAAATGATCACAAGTTAACCATAAGGCGCCGTGAGATCAGGTCTCATGTTGCCCTCCAGGAATATAGAAATATCTACAGGGACAACATGGCGCATTATAAACTGAATAGGCTAAATTAGCTTCCGAATCCCACCGTGGGGGTATTCACACAACCGCATCTCCGCAGGCATCAGTCGGTATTACTTCCTGGTCTCTTATCGTGACCGTCATTGGTGTTACGTCACATACCCCAGTCCTGGTTTTTATCAGCGCTTGCCAGCCACGCATGCGCAGTCGGCTCTCGCTGTTCACGTATGCGCGACATGTGTCCCGGGTGATGATCGCCCTATATGAAGAGGCAATCCCAGCCGTTTTCTCTTCAATACAGCATTGAAGCAGGGGGTCTCCGGAGCTGGACCCCGTCAATGTCGGCTCCGGGGACCTCCTCCCGTTACCGTGTCGCCACTCACCTGCCCGTGCACATCCTTACAGAAGCCGGTTGCCAGGCCCTCAGCCCGCAGGATCAGGCTGCTCTGGTGACAGAGAGACGTCATCACTAGTTCATTGTCCTCGTCCTCCGACTCCTCGTCACAACGCACCAGGCACAGCAGGTTTCCCTGACACACAACAAACAATGGCAAAAAGTGTGCAGTGTGGCCGATATATAGATATATAGATATATACACATATATACACAGTAGCAAGAAAAGGTTTGCGAGACCCTTAGGATTGTCACATATTTCACACCTAAAATGTTATTGGATCTTTATCTAAGTCCTAATACCTCCTCTTACCGTGCACCCCACAACTGGAACAGTCTACCGGAGACTCTTACCGTGCACCCCACAACTGGAACAGTCTACCGGAGACTCTTACCGTGCACCCCACAACTGGAACAGTCTACCGGGGACTCTTACCGTGCACCCCACAACTGGAACAGTCTACCGGAGACTCTTACCGTGCACCCCACAACTGGAACAGTCTACCGGAGACTCCAAACCGTGCACCCCACAACTGGAACAGTCTACCGGAGACTCTTACCGTGCACCCCACAACTGGAACAGTCTACCGGAGACTCTAACCGTGCACCCCACAACTGGAACAGTCTACCGGAGACTCTTACCGTGCACCCAACAACTGGAACAGTCTACCGGAGACTCTCACAGCCACCACCAGTCTAAGTTCTTTCAAAACTAAAGCGGTTTCACATTTTAATCTGGTCTGTAACTGTTACATACGCCTATAACATATATTATCTCTAACTGTGCATGCAATGTCTTGTATACAATGTATAACCCTGCTCACTTAGTGCAAGAACTATGTATTTGTAACCATGTATCTGTCAGCATAAGTCAGTGCCCAGGACACACGTGATAACTCTCAGTGTATTACTTCCTGGTAAAACATTGTATAAATAAATAATAAATACAAATGCTTTGCTACATGCCGGGAGTTGCCATAAAAGATCCCTCTTCAAAGCTATTCCCAAAGGACAATTGTTCATCGTTGGAAGATTTCAAAACTAGATCTATTGATCTTAGAAATCGATTCTTACAGAGAGGTTGCAATAAGCAATAATACATATAATAATAATAATACAATAAGAAGAGGCATTTGAGTATGCACAATCAAGGAATAGGACTGATCTCATCTCTATGGTTACAAATAGATCTGGCAAAGAGAATCACGTTGTAGGAAACACCATCCAGTATGTGGTACTTCATTACACAATATAGCGATCAGTATAGCTAGTAGCATACCTGCTATTATAAACAAACACTGCGCTGTCTCTGGATCCCCTATTATGCAACATTGAATCTCACCGCCCTAAGATACTTTTCTCCAAATCCCAAACCATAGGCAGCTATGTTTCACCTAGTTTATGCAGAAGTAATAAAACCATTTCAAATAGGGGATTCTTTCCTCAACTCCAAGGTTCGCACTAGTGTGGGCACTGTACCATCTGCCCCTATGTCCAGAAAAGACGAGTGTTTGAAAACAAAGATAAGACACACACTTATAGCACCTTTTGTCTCAAGCTCACATTACATGAACAACCCTTAAGCCAATGCATGTATGCTTTACCCACCATAACCTTAAATATAAAGACTCTCACACTCTCACACTCTCACACTCTCACACTCTCACACTCTCACACTCTCACACTCTCACACTCTCACACTCTCACACTCTCACACTCTCACACTCTCACACTCTCACACTCTCACACTCTCACACCCTCACACCCTCACACCCTCACACCCTCACACTCTCACACTCTCACACTCTCTACCTTGAGTTGGGAGCAGACTGTAGCTCTGCAGTAATGCATGAAATCCAGCAGCTGTAGGGATGTTACCCCCAGACTGAGCAGCACGCTGACATCATCCAACATCAGCACGGGGCCCTTCCACGTCTCGCCTGTAGTGGGCGCCAGCGCGGAGCAAACAAAGTCATATAGAGGCTTCAGGTCTGACCCTTGTGAACTGCAAGAGAATGAGGGAACATCGCCAATGACACCAATGAATAGGCAGACTCCGCACAGCAAGGCCACAAAACATGTATGGGTCGTGGCCCTCCTGTGAGGCCGCCTCCCTGTGCTAGAGAAGATTGTAGTCTCACTCATTGCAGTGGAACGCGTCTCCCGCACAGAGCAGCAGCTGCACAGCCCTTTGTGGGCCTGTTTTTGTATCGTTTTATAAATCACCACTAAACTCGTTACCCAAAACCTGCCATTTCTCCAAATTTAGCAACCTGCTGCTGCTAACATTTGTTCCATATTTTCACCGTTCGATTCTGCGCGTGTATAAAGCTGTTAGTGATTTAATTGATATTGAAAAGTATCCGGCCGCTCCTCCTTCTCTTACCGTGCACCCCAAAATTGGAACAGTCTACCGGAGACTCTCACAGCCGCCACCAGTCTAAGTTCTTTAAAAAATGAAGCCGTCTCATTTTAACCTGGTCTGTAACTGTTACATACGCCTATAATATATATTATCTCTTACTGTGCATGCAATGTCTTGTATATAGCAAGAAAAGAGAAGTTGCGCCAAAAAGAATATCCTACTGTTCAATGTGTGGCTCCAGTTCTTTCCACAAAAGGAGATTCGCTGCCCGAGTCTCTCAGAGGTGATTCACCAACCTCTGTACAGGTTTAGGTAGAAAAAAGGGGAAGGGTCCTCAGGCGCATTGCTCCGCTTGTGTCTCCACGGCGTTTAGGACGTATGATATTGAAGGGAAGAAAGGGGAACCACAGTGAAAAAACAACACAAAGGTTATATGCAATTCACTTCTTCATTTATAGGGAGGGGGGGGAGGGGTAGACAATAAAAATTCACTTCTAGGAGGAGACACACTCACATCTAGTCTCCAATTCTGATTAGATGATTTCTCCTCTGTGGATGATTGGATGGGGTGGGGATAAGGGGATGCCTCCTGGTATAAGCGACCAATATCTATTGGCATAGGAAGGAGATGTCGCCAGACTCCACAGCGCGTCCCTTTCCGGGATGGGGTGTCTTGTCCTGGCTGGTTCCCTGCTGGCAAGTTCTTATTGTTTGTGCATTGAGTTCGGCAGGCTGCAGAAAGGATATCCAGAAGCCCGTGCACAGGCTGGACCCCTCTCCGGCTGTCTTTCCCCTCTGCACACACGATATACAGCTCCTTTGTTCCGCTGCGCATGCGCATGCGAACACGGCAAGATGCTGGGCCAAATGGCAGGGAAGTCAAACTCCTCAGTGACGTCACTGAGGAAGCAATAGCGAAACACGTCTGACGTTTTTTGGTCACCGCAAGCCACCGTAGTGAGGAGTTTGACTTCCCTGCCATTTGGCCCAGCATCTTGCCGTGTGCGCATGCGCATGCGCAGCGGAACAAAGGAGCTGTATATCGTGTGTGCAGAGGGGAAAGACAGCCGGAGAGGGGTCCAGCCTGTGCACGGGCTTCTGGATATCCTTTCTGCAGCCTGCCGAACTCAATGCACAAACAATAAGAACTTGCCAGCAGGGAACCAGCCAGGACAAGACACCCCATCCCGGAAAGGGACGCGCTGTGGAGTCTGGCGACATCTCCTTCCTATGCCAATAGATATTGGTCGCTTATACCAGGAGGCATCCCCTTATCCCCACCCCATCCAATCATCCACAGAGGAGAAATTATCTAATCAGAATTGGAGACTAGATGTGAGTGTGTCTCCTCCTAGAAGTGAATTTTTATTGTCTACCCCTCCCCCCCTCCCCATAAATGAAGAAGTGAATTGCATATAACCTGTGTGTTGTTTTTTCACTGTGGTTCCCCTTTCTTCCCTTCAATTTCATACGTCCTAAACGCCGTGGAGACACAAGCGGAGCAACGCGCCTGAGGACCCTTCCCCCTTTTTCTAATGTCTTGTATATAATGTATAACCCTGCTCACTTATTGTAACCATGAATCTGTCATAACTCTGTGCCCAGGACATACTCGAAAACGAGCGGTACCTCTCAATGTATTACTTCCTGGTAACACATTTTATAAATAAATAATTCCCTAATTAACGTGCGCTGGAACGCCATGTAGGAAAGTAGCGGAAACATTGCATCCCTTGTGGTTAATGCCACAGCAGACCTGGCAGATGGAATCAGCAGAGAGAGAATAATTGAGCCCTGCTACCTCTCGCACGGACATTCAGAGGCAGAAAAATACCAATAATACTCTGTTACACGGGCATCATTCGTCCTCCTTCATAAAAATAATGTCATCTTTATTACCAAGAACATACCATCGGGGTTAGATTGGTTTCCAGAAGCCAATTACAGCGTTCCATTATTTACCAAAGGTTGTTTTTCTTTTTTTTACCAAGAAAAACAATAAGTCAAGTCAACCGTACTCAAGGTGTTCTCAGGCTTAGCACTGTTTAGTAAAGCTGGGCCTGCTTGGGACTCCTCCCTTCATGTCACCCCTAACCGCCCCACCGTGTGGTCGCCCCTTACCGCTGACCGCCCCACCGTGTGGTCGCCCCTTACCGCTGACCGCCCCGCCGTGTGGTCGCCCCTTACCGCTGACCGCCCCGCCGTGTGGTCGCCCCTTACCGCTGACCGCCCCACCATTAGGTCGCCCCTCACCGCTGACCGCCCCACCATGAGGTCGCCCCTCACCGCTGACCGCCCCACCATGAGGTCGCCCCTCACCGCTGACCACCCCACCATGAGGTCACTGCTGACCGCCCCACCATGTGGTCGCCCCATACCGCTGACCACCCCACCATGAGGTCACTGCTGACTGCCCCACCATGAGGTCACCCCTCACCGCTGACCGCCCCACCATGAGGTTACCCCTCACCGCTGACCGCCCCACCATGTGGTCGCCCCATACCGCTGACCGCCCCACCATGAGGTCGCCCCTTACCGCTGACCACCCCACCATGAGGTCGCCCCTTACCGCTAACCGCCCCACCATGAGGTCGCCCCTTACCGCTGACCACCCCACCATGAGGTCGCCCCTCACCGCTGACCGCCCACCATGAGGTCGCCCCTCACCGCTGACCGCCCCACCATGAGGTCGCCCCTCACCGCTGACCACCCCACCATGAGGTCGCCCCTCACCGCTGACCGCCCCACCATGAGGTCACCCTCACTGCTGACCGCCCCACCATGAGGTCGCCCCTCACCGCTGACCGCCCCACCATGAGGTCGCCCCTCACCGCCCCACCATGCGGTCGCCCCTCACCGCTGACCGCCCCACCATGAGGTCGCCCCTTACCGCCCCACCATGAGGTCGCCCCTTACTGCTGACCGCCCCACTATGAGGTCGCCCCTCACCACTGACCGCCCCACCACGAGGTCGCCCCTCACCGCCCCACCATCAGGTCGCCCCTCACCGCTGACCGCCCCACCATGAGGTCGCCCCTCACCGCTGACCGCCCCACCATGTGGTCGCCCCATACCGCTGACCGCCCCACCATGTGGTCGCCCCATACCGCTGACCACCCCACCATGAGGTCACTGCTGACCGCCCCACCATGAGGTCGCCCCTCACCGCTGACCGCCCCACCATGAGGTTACCCCTCACCGCTGACCGCCCCACCATGTGGTTGCCCCATACCGCTGACCGCCCCACCATGAGGTCACCCCATACTGCTGACCGCCCCACCTTGAGGTCGCCCCTTACCGCTGACTGCCCCACCATGAGGTCGCCCCTTACCGCTGACCGCCCCACCATGAGGTCGCCCCTTACCGCTGACCGCCCCACCATGAGGTCGACCCTCACCGCTGGCCGCCCCACCATGAGGTCGCCCCTCACCGCTGACCGCCCCACCATGAGGTTACCCCTCACCGCTGACCGCCCCACCATGTGGTTGCCCCATACCGCTGACCGCCCCACCATGAGGTCGCCCCATACCGCTGACCGCCCCACCATGAGGTCGCCCCTTACCGCTGACCGCCCCACCATGAGGTCGCCCCTTACCGCTGACCGCCCCACCATGAGGTCGCCCCTCACCGCTGACCGCCCCACCATGAGGTCGCCCCTCACCGCTGCCCGCCCCACCATGAGGGTGCCCCTTACCGCCCCACCATGAGGTCGCCCCTTACTGCTGACCGCCCCACCATGAGGTCGCCCCTCACCGCTGACCGCCCCACCATGAGGTCGCCCCTCACCGCTGACCGCCCCACCACGAGGTCGCCCCTCACCGCCGACCGCCCCACCATGAGGTCGCCCCTCACCGCTGACCGCCCCACCATGTGGTCGCCCCTCACCGCTGACCGCCCCACCATGAGGTCGCCCCTCACCGCTGACCGCCCCACCATGAGGTCGCCCCTCACCGCTGACCGCCCCACCATGAGGTCGCCCCTCACCGCTGACCGCCCCACCATGAGGTCGCCCCTCACCGCTGACCTCCCCACCATGAGGTCACCCCTCACTGCTGACCGCCCCACCATTAGGTCGCCCCTTACCGCCCAACCATGAGGTCGCCCCTCACCGCTGACCAAGAGGCGGAGAACTTGCCGCACCTCAGGAAGTGAAGAGGATCCGGTCCTTCCGTTTCTGTCTCGTCACCAAACAGCAAGTCTGTGCAGGACCTCAGCCCCTCCAGGAAGACCAACTGTCCCTCATCCCTGGCAGCAACCAGATTCCCTCCCTGTGCCATGGAGGGGAAAACGGAGAGACAGGCTTTCATAAAGGATCACAATATGGCTTTGGAGAGCACCCGCAGCATATTTTAAAACCCCATGAACAGTAAGTACTCTCTAGCAATCGTGGGGGGGAAAGGACGCTTTGTACCCAATACTGCAAGTATGCACAGAACAGTATGAGAAGGACATACAGGGCTCTGTAGAAACACGGTTTACAGAAGTAGCTATTTGCCCAGAGCAGGTTTATTCTGTTATTCACGAATGCGAGTCTCCTCGAGTTTTACAGAGTGCTCCATCACGTCAGCCATGATTACCCCAGCATATACCCTCACAATGGATATTTACAAGGGCCGCACGCTGGGCAGGTCTGGTGCAAGATCACAGGCCCTCCTCCTCGCTGGATGTAGAAAGCATTACCGGATCACAAACCTTTGCAAAGCAGCGCACACATATTTAGGTAATAATCCCCGAAGAACAGGGCATTACTGGACAATAATGCCCTGGCTGGAAGAGTTGAAGGCCCGAGGCGAAGCCGAGGGACATTAACCCAGCCAGGGCATTATTGGACAGTAATGCCCTGTTCTTCGGGGATTATTACTATTATAGGCTAAATGTAGGCTTATTTCATAAATAATAGACACTTTTGTATAGTTAAATAGATTTTTTTAATTAAAATGAAAGGGTAAATACAAGAAACCACCTCTATATACGCTTACACTGCAGATATCTATATCACACACTGCCGCCCCCTCACACACACACAACACAGCACCTTTACACACACAGCAGCTCAACACACAACACAGCAGATCTACACACACACACACCACCTCTATACACACACACACACACAACATAGCACTTCTACACACACAGCAGATCTACACACAACACAGCAGCTCTACACACACACAAACTCTGCTGCAGCACAGCACAACACAACACAACACAACTGCTGCTATACCCATAAACACTGCTACTGACACACACACACACACACACTGTAGCCACAATACAAAATGCACTTACTAAACTTTGCAGACTCTCTCCCCCTCCCCCCCCCCCCCCAATTCAACTGAATCTGCTCAGAAAATCTCAGTCAGCTCAGGAGGGGGAGGAGTCAACCCATGGCTGATACTTTCTGACCAATCCCCTGCCCTGTCTCAGCAGTTCTGAAAGCTGATTGGCTGGAAATATACACATTGAAAACTACACATTGCAAGCTGCTAAAATTCCGGGCATTACTGATTGGATAATGCCCGGAAATTTAACCAATCAGAGAGCAGGGTTTTCAATAATGCCCGGAATGTTACTGCTTTAGCCTATAACTAGATGTAACGGAGTTAGAAGTCCCAAGTCCAAACAGAAAGGCACAGACCGGGCATGTTTAAGACGTTCTGCATCATTTCAGATATGTTTAATAGCCCTGTAAGTATGGATCTCTTCCCATGAGCAGAGGATAAGACAGGAGTGAGTGATAGAGGTACGAGGTGCGGTGCTCTTACCAGCTTCTGCGCGATGATGTTATAGTGACTGAAGGATTGGACCAGAGCCACAAAGCACACCTTACAGCCAGCTGGGAACAGAGTAACACATGGAATCAGGTTATGTAATACAGTCCTGCACAAGTCTAGTGACTGAACTACCGGAAAAAGCACAGCTTGTGACAGCCCTCCCGAAATAGCCATCATGAATGTGAGAACGATGACATCTTTTGTATGGAAATCGATTCAGCGGGATTAGGTAATTCCCACCCGCTCTTGGGCCATTTTTTACATGCATGGTGTTGAAACAGTAATGTAATTAAAACACGGGGGTTGTGAGAGGGAAATATTAATTCTGATATATGGGGATGTAAATAAATCAGCCTGACACGAGGCCCAGCATCTGTTTCAGAATAAACAGGGCAGGTTTTATGCTGAGGGTTTTTTGTTTTTTTTTAGCTCTGAGACTTTTTGATATTTCAGGGAATTGGGACAGAGAGCAGAAGGGGGTGGATTTGAAGCGTTAAATATATTCATAAAATACACCAAATTATAATTAAATACAGTGGATATTAAATGTAACAGACAGTCTACTGCCCATCAATGCAGATTCTGATAACCGCGAGTGACCACATAGCAGGAAATGAAGCAAACGCAAGAGAGATTCCCATGACACACAGAGAAAAAAAGAATTATAATACCATTGTAATTCAGCCAGGGTTTTGACGCGACGTTGCGTCGCTATCGCCGGCAATAAAAGCACATCCACCTGTGCTGTGCTAAAAACCTGACCTGTTGGTTGCCCTGACTTAAACATTTCTCCACGCTACTTTAATAAACAGTATATCCTTGCCCTGCAATTTTTAAGTTAGTTCTGGTTCTATTTTTACTTCTTCCCTCTGTAAAAGTTATATTTCCTGTATCTTTAGCGTATTAGAATACTAACATTATTTGACACGCACTGAAACAGAATATTGTCCCCAGGTGAGTGCTCGGAATGGGAACCCTGCGGCTTCCAGATCAGCGTGCCGTCCTTCGAGATTAGACAAGTATGTTCATTCTTTTCATGTTGGAAGGTGCTAGACTTGGCAGACATCCAGGAGAGATGGGTGGCGGGTGCATATGCTTGGGACAGACACAAGGGAACCTTACAGGCAGGGCCAGCCTTTCATGCTTCAATCCCACACTGTGTGATCCTGAAGCCATCTCCCTGTTACCCAAACACCAGCAGGAGAAGACAGACAGTAGGAAGGTTGACAGAACAGCTGGGTACAATGGGACGCAGGAACATCACTTACCTTTCAAGTAGTAAGACAGGAAATGATGCACCAGGAAACTGCCGTCTGTTTTACTGGCACACATCAAGGTAAGTTTCCCCTGACAAAACAGGACACAGACTGAAGTAACATATCAGCACGCCCAACATTACTACGCTGCATGCCATATATACACCCCCAGGCAGGGGGCGCTGTCTGACTGCTTTCTCAATTAAACACGTTGTCACATGGAGGTGACACGTTACCGTCCCTGCGACGGGTGGGTGCCTCTGTGTACATGGAGGTGACACGTTACCGTCCCTGCGACGGGTGGGTGCCCCTGTGTGCTTGGAGGTGACATGTTACTGTCCCTGTGTACATGGAGGTGACATGTTACTGTCTCTGTGACAGGTGGGTGTCCCTGTGTATATGGAGGTGACATGTTACTTACTGTCCCTGTGACAGATGGGGGCTGCTGTGTATATGGAGGTGACATGTTACTGTCCCTGTGTATACGGAGGTGACATGTTACTGTCCCTGTGACAGGTGGGTGTCCCTGTGTATACGGAGGTGACATGTTACTGTCCCTGTGACAGGTGGGTGACCCTGTGTATACGGAGGTGACATGTTACTGTCCCTGTGACAGGTGGGTGTCCCTGTGTACAGAGGTGACAGGTGGGTGTCCCTGTGTATATGGAGGTGACATGTTACTGTCCCTGTGACAGGTGGGTGTCCTTGTGTATATGGAGGTGACATGTTACTGTCCCTGTGACAGGTGGGTGTCCCTGTGTATATGGAGGTGACATGTTACTGTCCCTGTGATAGGTGGGTGACCCTGTGTATACGGAGGTGACATGTTACTGTCCCTGTGACAGGTAGGTGACCCTGTGTATACGGAGGTGACATGTTACTGTCCCTGTGACAGGTGGGTGACCCTGTGTACAGAGGTGACATGTTGGTGTCCCTGTGTATATGGAGGTGACATGTTACGGTCCCTGTGACAGGTGAGTGTCCCTGTGTATACGGAGGTGACATGTTACTGTCCCTGTGACAGGTGGGTGTCCCTGTGTACAGAGGTGACATGTTGGTGTCCCTGTGTATACGGAGGTGACATGTTACTGTCCCTGTGACAGGTGGGTGACCCTGTGTATACGGAGGTGACATGTTACTGTCCCTGTGACAGGTGGGTGACCCTGTGTATACGGAGGTGACATGTTACTGTCCCTGTGGCAGGTGGGTGTCCCTGTGTATACGGAGGTGACACGTGTCTCACCTGCTCCACTTCCTCCGTGCTGGCGCTCAGCAGGACGCTCAGTCCCGGGAACATTCTCCGTCTCACAATACCGGTATTTCCGCCTCTCCTCGGAACACTGCTGCCAGCCGGAAATGTCAGCGCCCCACGTGGTTGCCATGGAGTCTGAAAAGCGTGACTTCCTGCTGCTACGGGTCTCGTTACAGGACAATTCCCATTCTAATGGGTTTCTCTATAAAATACATACAGATCCGGAAAGTGCCATGTTTTGGCTGGCATTGTTATTATGGCAGTGCTGCACGCAGCCATGTTTTGGCTGGCATTGTTATTATGGCAGTGCTACACGCAGCCATGTTTTGGCTGGCATTGTTATTATGGCAGTGCTACACGCAGCCATATTTTGGCTGGCATTGTTATTATGGCAGTGCTACACGCAGCCATGTTTTGGCTGGCATTGTTATTATGACAGTGCTGTACGCAGCCATGTTTTGGCTGGCATTGTTATTATGGCAGTGCTACACGCAGCCATGTTTTGGTTGGCATTGTTATTATGGCAGTGCTGTACGCAGCCATGTTTTGGCTGGCATTGTTATTATGGCAGTGCTACACGCAGCCATGTTTTGGCTGGCATTGTTATTATGGCAGTGCTGCACGCAGCCATGTTTTGGCTGGCATTGTTATTATGGCAGTGCTACACGCAGCCATGTTTTGGCTGGCATTGTTATTATGACAGTGCTGTACGCAGCCATGTTTTGGCTGGCATTGTTATTATGGCAGTGCTACACGCAGCCATGTTTTGGTTGGCATTGTTATTATGGCAGTGCTGTACGCAGCCATGTTTTGGCTGGCATTGTTATTATGGCAGTATTGCACACAGCCATGTTTTGGTTGGCATTGTTATTATGGCAGTGCTACACGCAGCCATGTTTTGGTTGGCATTGTTATTATGGAAGTGCTACACGCAGCCATGTTTTGGCTGGTATTGTTATTATGGCAGTGCTACACGCAGCCATGTTTTGGCTGGTATTGTTATTATGGCAGTGCTACACGCAGCCATGTTTTGGTTGGCATTGTTATTATGGCAGTGCTACACGCAGCCATGTTTTGGCTGGCATTGTTATTATGGCAGTGCTACACGCAGCCATGTTTTGGTTGGCATTGTTATTATGGCAGTGCTACACGCAGCCATGTTTTGGTTGGTATTGTTATTATGGCAGTGCTACACGCAGCCATGTTTTGGTTGGCATTGTTATTATGGCAGTGCTACACGCAGCCATGTTTTGGTTGGCATTGTTATTATGGCAGTGCTACACGCAGCCATGTTTTGGTTGGCATTGTTATTATGGCAGTGCTACACGCAGCCATGTTTTGGTTGGCATTGTTATTATGGCAGTGCTACACGCAGCCATGTTTTGGTTGGCATTGTTATTATGGCAGTGTTACACGCAGCCATGTTTTGGTTGGTATTGTTATTATGGCAGTGTTACACGCAGCCATGTTTTGGCTGGCATTGTTATTATGGCAGTGCTACACGCAGCCATGTTTTGGCTGGCATTGTTATTATGGCAGTGCTACACGCAGCCATGTTTTGGTTGGCATTGTTATTATGGCAGTGCTACACGCAGCCATGTTTTGGTTGGCATTGTTATTATGGCAGTGCTACACGCAGCCATGTTTTGGCTGGCATTGTTATTATGGCAGTGCTACACGCAGCCATGTTTTGGTTGGCATTGTTATTATGGCAGTGCTACACGCAGCCATGTTTTGGTTGGCATTGTTATTATGGCAGTGCTACACGCAGCCATGTTTTGGTTGGCATTGTTATTATGGCAGTGTTACACGCAGCCATGTTTTGGTTGGTATTGTTATTATGGCAGTGTTACACGCAGCCATGTTTTGGCTGGCATTGTTATTATGGCAGTGCTACACGCAGCCATGTTTTGGCTGGCATTGTTATTATGGCAGTGCTGCACGCAGCCATGTTTTGGCTGGCATTGTTATTATGGCAGTGCTACACGCAGCCATGTTTTGGCTGGCATTGTTATTATGGCAGTATTGCACGCAGCCATGTCTTGGTTGGCATTGTTATTATGGCAGTATTGCACACAGCCATGTTTTGGCTGGCGTTGTTATTATGGCAGTGCTAGACGCAGCCATGTTTTGGCTGGCATTGTTATTATGGCAGTGCTACACGCAGCCATGTTTTGGCTGGCATTGTTATTATGGCAGTGCTACACGCAGCCATGTTTTGGCTGGCATTGTTATTATGGCAGTGCTACACGCAGCCATGTTTTGGCTGGCATTGTTATTATGGCAGTGCTACACGCAGCCATGTTTTGGTTGGCATTGTTATTATGGCAGTGCTACACGCAGCCATGTTTTGGTTGGCATTGTTATTATGGCAGTATTGCACGCAGCCATGTTATGGCTGGCATTGTTATTATGGCAGTGCTAGACGCAGCCATGTTTTGGCTGGCATTGTTATTATGGCAGTGCTACACGCAGCCATGTTTTGGCTGGCATTGTTATTATGGCAGTGCTGCACGCAGCCATGTTTTGGCTGGCATTGTTATTATGGCAGTGCTACACGCAGCCATGTTTTGGTTGGCATTGTTATTATGGCAGTGCTACACGCAGCCATGTTTTGGTTGGTATTGTTATTATGGCAGTGCTACACGCAGCCATGTTTTGGTTGGCATTGTTATTATGGCAGTGCTACACGCAGCCATGTTTTGGTTGGCATTGTTATTATGGCAGTGCTACACGCAGCCATGTTTTGGTTGGCATTGTTATTATGGCAGTGCTACACGCAGCCATGTTTTGGTTGGCATTGTTATTATGGCAGTGCTACACGCAGCCATGTTTTGGTTGGTATTGTTATTATGGCAGTGTTACACGCAGCCATGTTTTGGTTGGTATTGTTATTATGGCAGTGTTACACGCAGCCATGTTTTGGCTGGCATTGTTATTATGGCAGTGCTACACGCAGCCATGTTTTGGCTGGCATTGTTATTATGGCAGTATTGCACGCAGCCATGTCTTGGTTGGCATTGTTATTATGGCAGTATTGCACACAGCCATGTTTTGGCTGGCGTTGTTATTATGGCAGTGCTAGACGCAGCCATGTTTTGGCTGGCATTGTTATTATGGCAGTGCTACACGCAGCCATGTTTTGGCTGGCATTGTTATTATGGCAGTGCTACACGCAGCCATGTTTTGGCTGGCATTGTTATTATGGCAGTGCTACACGCAGCCATGTTTTGGCTGGCATTGTTATTATGGCAGTGCTACACGCAGCCATGTTTTGGTTGGCATTGTTATTATGGCAGTGCTACACGCAGCCATGTTTTGGTTGGCATTGTTATTATGGCAGTGCTACACGCAGCCATGTTTTGGTTGGTATTGTTATTATGGCAGTGCTACACGCAGCCATGTTTTGGCTGGCATTGTTATTATGGCAGTGCTACACGCAGCCATGTTTTGGCTGGCATTGTTATTATGGCAGTGCTACACGCAGCCATGTTTTGGCTGGCATTGTTATTGTGGCAGTGCTACACGCAGCCATGTTTTGGCTGGCATTGTTATTATGGCAGTGCTACACGCAGCCATGTTTTGGCTGGCATTGTTATTGTGGCAGTGCTGCACGCAGCCATGTTTTGGCTGGCATTGTTATTATGGCAGTGCTACACGCAGCCATGTTTTGGCTGGCATTGTTATTATGGCAGTGCTACACGCAGCCATGTTTTGGCTGGCATTGTTATTATGGCAGTGCTACACGCAGCCATGTTTTGGCTGGCATTGTTATTGTGGCAGTGCTACACGCAGCCATGTTTTGGCTGGCATTGTTATTATGGCAGTGCTACACGCAGCCATGTTTTGGCTGGCATTGTTATTATGGCAGTGCTACACGCAGCCATGTTTTGGCTGGCATTGTTATTGTGGCAGTGCTACACGCAGCCATGTTTTGGCTGGCATTGTTATTATGGCAGTGCTACACGCAGCCATGTTTTGGCTGGCATTGTTATTATGGCAGTGCTACACGCAGCCATGTTTTGGCTGGCATTGTTATTATGGCAGTGCTGCACGCAGCCATGTTTTGGCTGGCATTGTTATTATGGCAGTGCTACACGCAGCCATGTTTTGGCTGGCATTGTTATTATGGCAGTGCTACACGCAGCCATGTTTTGGCTGGCATTGTTATTATGGCAGTGCTACACGCAGCCATGTTTTGGTTGGCATTGTTATTATGGCAGTGCTGCACGCAGCCATGTTTTGGCTGGCATTGTTATTATGGCAGTGCTGCACGCAGCCATGTTTTGTATGTATGTATGTATGTATGTATGTATGTATGTATGTCTTTATTTGTATAGCGCCATAAAATGTACATAGCGCTTCACAGTAGTAATACATGTCATATAAATAACAAATATAAATAACAGATCATGGGAATAAGTGCTTCAGACATACTGTAAAAGTAACATTAAGGAAGGAGTCCCTGCTCCGAGGAGCTTACAATCTAATTGGTAGGTAGGGAGAACGTACAGAGACAGTAGGAGGGAATACTAGTAAGTGCGTCTGCAGGGGGCCAAGCTTTGTGTCATGTGTCCATGATTATCCAGTGCTACTCATATGCTTCTTTAAGCAGATGTGTCTTAAGGTCGGTCTTAAAGGTGGATAGCGAGGGGGCTAGTCGGGTATTGAGGGGAAGGGCATTCCAGAGGTGTGGGGCAGAAAGTGAGAAAGGTTTAAGGCGGGAGAGAGCTTTAGATACAAAGGGGGTAGTAAGAAGACTTCCTTGAGAAGAACGCAAGAGTCGTGATGGTGCATAGCGAGAAATTAGGGCTGAGATGTAATGAGGGGCAGAAGAATGTAAAGCTTTAAAAGTGAGCAGTAGAATTGAGTGTGAGATACGCGATTTAATCGGAAGCCAGGAGAGGGATTTCAGCAGGGGAGACGCTGAGACAGATTTAGGAAAGAGTAGAGTGATTCTGGCAGCAGTGTTTAGGATAGATTGTAGTGGAGACAGGTGAGAGGTAGGAAGGCCGGACAGCAGGAGGTTGCAGTAATCGAGACGTGAGAGAATGAGGGCCTGAGTCAGAGTTTTAGCAGTTGAGTAACAGAGGAAAGGGCGTATCTTTGTGATATTGCGGAGGAAAAAGCGACAAGTTTTAGAAACGTTTTGAATATGAGAGGAGAATGAGAGAGAGGAATCAAGTGTGACCCCTAGGCAGCGTGCTTGGGCTACTGGGTGAATGATCGTATTTCCAATAGCAATGTGGAAGGATGTAGTAGGGCCAGGTTTGGGAGGTAGTATAAGGAGCTCTGTTTTTGCCATGTTAAGTTTCAGTCGGCGGATGGCCATCCAGGATGATATTCCAGAGAGGCATTCAGAAACTTTGGTCTGTATAGCAGGTGTAAGGTCAGGGGTTGAAAGGTAAATTTGTGTGTCGTCAGCATAGAGGTGATATTTAAACCCAAAAGATGTGATTAGGTCACCTAGAGAGAGTGTGTAGAGAGAAAAGAGAAGGGGTCCCAGGACAGAGCCCTGGGGTACCCCCACAGAGAGATCAATAGAGGAGGAGGAGGTGTTAGCAAAAGAGACACTGAAGGTACGATGGGAGAGGTAAGAGGAGATCCAGGATAAAGCTTTGTTCCGAATACCAAGAGTATGGAGAATGTGAAGGAGAAGAGGGTGGTCCACGGTGTCGAATGCTGCAGAGAGGTCGAGTAATATGAGCAGAGTGTAATGACCTCTGTCTTTGGCAGCGTGGAGGTCGTCAGTTATTTTAGTGAGGGCTGTTTCAGTAGAGTGAGCAGTGCGGAAGCCAGATTGTAGAGGGTCTGGTACAGAATAGGTGTTGAGAAAGTGTAGCAATCGAGAGAATACAAGACGTTCAAGGAGTTTGGAGGCAAAAGGCAGGAGGGAGACAGGTCGATAGTTAGAAGGACAGGTAGGGTCAAGCTTGCTGTTTTTGAGTAATGGTATAACGGTTGCATGCTTGAAGGATGACGGAAAGCTACCAGAGTAGAGGGAAGAGTTAAAGATCTGTGTGAGCATAGGGATTATAGAAGGAGCAAGAGGTTTTAGGAGATGGGAGGGAATGGGATCAAGAGGGCAAGTGGTAGAGGGAGAAGAGGAGATCAGCAGTGATACATCCTCCTCCGAGATAGCAGAAAAAGAGTCAAGAAAGACAGGAGGAGAGTTGGGAAGCATTGTGGGATGGGAGGAGGCAACAGATGGGATGTTCTGCCGTATGGACTCCACCTTTTTCTTAAAAAAGTCAGCAAAGTCCTGAGGTGAGATGGAGGAAGAAGAGGAGGCAGCGGAGGGGCGTGGATTAGACTTGTGTGTGTTGATAAGTGATGAAAAGTAGGTTTGTTTAGCCTGAAAGAGGGCAGAGTTGAAACAGGATAGCATAAATTTGTAGTGAATGAAGTCTGCGAGCGTATGAGATTTCCTCCAGAGGCGTTCAGAGGAACGAGTGGAGGAATGCAGCATGCGTGTGTGGGAGTTTAGCCAGGGTCTGGGGTTAGAAGGGCGAGGACGGCAGAGAGAAAGTGGGGCATGAAGATCAAGAGAGGAAGATAAGGCAGAGTTGTAGTTCCTGACCAAGTTGTCAGGGTCTGAAGCAGAACTGAGAGAGGAGAGGGAGGAGGGTAAAGTGGAATCAAGAGCTGGTAGGTTAATAGAGCGCAGGTTTCTGCAAAAACGAGGGCGAGATGGAGATGGAGATGGAGAGAAGCGAGATAGAGAGAATGAGATGAGATGATGGTCAGAGAGAGGAAATGTTTTGGTTGGCATTGTTATTATGGCAGTGCTGCACACAGCCATATTTTGGTTGGCATTGTTATTGTGGCAGTGCTACACGCAGCCATGTTTTGGCTGGCATTGTTATTATGGCAGTGCTACACGCAGCCATGTTTTGGTTGGCATTGTTATTATGGCAGTGCTACACGCAGCCATGTTTTGGTTGGTATTGTTATTATGGCAGTGCTGTACGCAGCCATGTTTTGGCTGGCATTGTTATTATGGCAGTGCTACACGCAGCCATGTTTTGGCTGGCATTGTTATTATGGCAGTGCTACACGCAGCCATGTTTTGGCTGGCATTGTTATTATGGCAGTGCTACACGCAGCCATGTTTTGGCTGGCATTGTTATTATGGCAGTGCTACACGCAGCCATGTTTTGGCTGGCATTGTTATTATGGCAGTGCTACACGCAGCCATGTTTTGGCTGGCATTGTTATTATGGCAGTGCTACACGCAGCCATGTTTTGGCTGGCATTGTTATTATGGCAGTGCTACACGCAGCCATGTTTTGGCTGGCATTGTTATTATGGCAGTGCTACACGCAGCCATGTTTTGGCTGGCATTGTTATTATGGCAGTGCTACACGCAGCCATGTTTTGGCTGGCATTGTTATTATGGCAGTGCTGTACGCAGCCATGTTTTGGCTGGCATTGTTATTATGGCAGTGCTGTACGCAGCCATGTTTTGGTTGGCATTGTTATTATGGCAGTGCTACACGCAGCCGTGTTTTGGCTGGCATTGTTATTATGGCAGTGCTACACGCAGCCGTGTTTTGGCTGGCATTGTTATTATGACAGTGCTACACGCAGCCATGTTTTGGCTGGCATTGTTATTATGGCAGTGCTACACGCAGCCATGTTTTGGCTGGCATTGTTATTATGGCAGTGCTACACGCAGCCATGTTTTGGTTGGTATTGTTATTATGGCAGTGCTGTACGCAGCCATGTTTTGGCTGGCATTGTTATTATGGCAGTGCTACACGCAGCCATGTTTTGGCTGGCATTGTTATTATGGCAGTGCTACACGCAGCCATGTTTTGGCTGGCATTGTTATTATGGCAGTGCTACACGCAGCCATGTTTTGGCTGGCATTGTTATTATGGCAGTGCTACACGCAGCCATGTTTTGGCTGGCATTGTTATTATGGCAGTGCTACACGCAGCCATGTTTTGGCTGGCATTGTTATTATGGCAGTGCTACACGCAGCCATGTTTTGGCTGGCATTGTTATTATGGCAGTGCTACATGCAGCCATGTTTTGGCTGGCATTGTTATTATGGCAGTGCTGCACGCAGCCATGTTTGGCTGGCATTGTTATTATGGCAGTGCTACACGCAGCCATGTTTTGGTTGGCATTGTTATTATGGCAGTGCTACACGCAGCCATGTTTTGGCTGGCATTGTTATTATGGCAGTATTGCACGCAGCCATGTTTTGGTTGGCATTGTTATTATGGCAGTTTTGGCTGGCATTGTTATTATGGCAGTGCTACACGCAGCCATGTTTTGGCTGGCATTGTTATTATGGCAGTGCTACACGCAGCCATGTTTTGGCTGGCATTGTTATTATGGCAGTGCTGCATGCAGCCATGTTTTGGTTGGCGTTGTTATTATGGCAGTGCTACACGCAGCCATGTTTTGGCTGGCATTGTTATTATGGCAGTGCTACACGCAGCCACGTTTTGGTTGGTATTGTTATTATGGCAGTGCTACACGCAGCCATGTTTTGGTTGGCATTGTTATTATGGCAGTGCTGCATGCAGCCATGTTTTGGTTGGCGTTGTTATTATGGCAGTGCTACACGCAGCCATGTTTTGGCTGGCATTGTTATTATGGCAGTGCTACACGCAGCCATGTTTTGGTTGGTATTGTTATTATGGCAGTGCTACACGCAGCCATGTTTTGGTTGGCATTGTTATTATGGCAGTATTGCACGCAGCCATGTTTTGGTTGGCATTGTTATTATGGCAGTATTGCACGCAGCCATGTTTTGGTTGGCATTGTTATTATGGCAGTATTGCACACAGCCATGTTTTGGCTGGCGTTGTTATTATGGCAGTGCTACACGCAGCCATGTTTTGGTTGGCCTTGTTATTATGGCAGTGCTACACGCAGCCATGTTTTGGTTGGCATTGTTATTATGGCAGTATTGCACGCAGCCATGTTTTGGTTGGCATTGTTATTATGGCAGTATTGCACGCAGCCATGTTTTGGCTGGCATTGTTATTATGGCAGTGCTGCACGCAGCCATGTTTTGGTTGGCCTTGTTATTATGGCAGTGCTACACGCAGCCATGTTTTGGCTGGCATTGTTATTATGGCAGTGTTACACGCAGCCATGTTTTGGCTGGCATTGTTATTATGGCAGTGCTGCACGCAGCCATGTTTTGGCTGGTATTGTTATTATGGCAGTGTTACACGCAGCCATGTTTTGGTTGGCATTGTTATTATGGCAGTATTGCACGCAGCCATGTTTTGGTTGGCATTGTTATTATGGCAGTATTGCACGCAGCCATGTTTTGGCTGGCATTGTTATTGTGGCAGTGCTGCACGCAGCCATGTTTTGGCTGGCATTGTTATTATGGCAGTGCTGCACGCAGCCATGTTTTGGCTGGTATTGTTATTATGGCAGTGCTGCACGCAGCCATGTTTTGGCTGGTATTGTTATTATGGCAGTGCTACACGCAGCCATGTTTTGGTTGGTATTGTTATTATGGCAGTGCTGCACGCAGCCATGTTTTGGCTGGCATTGTTATTATGGCAGTGCTACACGCAGCCATGTTTTGGCTGGCATTGTTATTATGGCAGTGCTACACGCAGCCATGTTTTGGCTGGCATTGTTATTGTGGCAGTGCTACACGCAGCCATGTTTTGGTTGGTATTGTTATTATGGCAGTGCTACACGCAGCCATGTTTTGGCTGGCATTGTTATTATGGCAGTGCTACACGCAGCCATGTTTTGGCTGGCATTGTTATTATGGCAGTGCTACACGCAGCCATGTTTTGGTTGGTATTGTTATTATGGCAGTGCTGCACGCAGCCATGTTTTGGTTGGCATTGTTATTATGGCAGTATTGCACGCAGCCATGTTTTGTCTCGCATTGTTATTATGGCAGTATTGCACGCAGCCATGTTTTGGCTGGCATTGTTATTGTGGCAGTGCTACACGCAGCCATGTTTTGGTTGGTATTGTTATTATGGCAGTGCTGCACGCAGCCATGTTTTGGTTGGTATTGTTATTATGGCAGTGCTACACGCAGCCATGTTTTGGTTGGTATTGTTATTATGGCAGTATTGCACGCAGCCATGTTTTGGTTGGCCTTGTTATTATGGCAGTGCTACACGCAGCCATGTTTTGGCTGGCATTGTTATTATGGCAGTGCTACACGCAGCCATGTTTTGGTTGGTATTGTTATTATGGCAGTGCTGCACGCAGCCATGTTTTGGCTGGCATTGTTATTATGGCAGTGCTACACGCAGCCATGTTTTGGCTGGCATTGTTATTATGGCAGTGCTACACGCAGCCATGTTTTGGTTGGTATTGTTATTATGGCAGTGCTGCACGCAGCCATGTTTTGGCTGGCATTGTTATTATGGCAGTGCTACACGCAGCCATGTTTTGGTTGGCATTGTTATTATGGCAGTGCTACACGCAGCCATGTTTTGGCTGGTATTGTTATTATGGCAGTGCTACACGCAGCCATGTTTTGGCTGGCATTGTTATTATGGCAGTGCTACACGCAGCCATGTTTTGGCTGGTATTGTTATTATGGCAGTGCTACACGCAGCCATGTTTTGGCTGGCATTGTTATTATGGCAGTGCTACACGCAGCCATGTTTTGGCTGGTATTGTTATTATGGCAGTGCTACACGCAGCCATGTTTTGGCTGGCATTGTTATTATGGCAGTGCTACACGCAGCCATGTTTTGGCTGGTATTGTTATTATGGCAGTGCTACACGCAGCCATGTTATGGCTGGCATTGTTATTATGGCAGTGCTACACGCAGCCATGTTTTGGCTGGCATTGTTATTGTGGCAGTGCTACACGCAGCCATGTTTTGGCTGGCATTGTTATTATGGCAGTGCTACACGCAGCCATGTTTTGGTTGGCATTGTTATTATGGCAGTGCTACACGCAGCCATGTTTTGGCTGGTATTGTTATTATGGCAGTGCTGCACGCAGCCATGTTTTGGCTGGCATTGTTATTATGGCAGTGCTACACGCAGCCATGTTTTGGTTGGTATTGTTATTATGGCAGTGCTGCACGCAGCCATGTTTTGGCTGGCATTGTTATTATGGCAGTGCTACACGCAGCCATGTTTTGGCTGGCATTGTTATTATGGCAGTGCTACACGCAGCCATGTTTTGGCTGGCATTGTTATTGTGGCAGTGCTACACGCAGCCATGTTTTGGTTGGTATTGTTATTATGGCAGTGCTACACGCAGCCATGTTTTGGCTGGCATTGTTATTATGGCAGTATTGCACGCAGCCATGTTTTGGTTGGCGTTGTTATTATGGCAGTGCTACACGCAGCCATGTTTTGGCTGGCATTGTTATTATGGCAGTGCTACACGCAGCCATGTTTTGGCTGGCATTGTTATTGTGGCAGTGCTACGTGCAGCCATGTTTTGGTTGGCGTTGTTATTATGGCAGTGCTACACGCAGCCATGTTTTGGCTGGCATTGTTATTATGGCAGTGCTACACGCAGCCATGTTTTGGCTGGCATTGTTATTATGGCAGTGCTACACGCAGCCATGTTTTGGCTGGCATTGTTATTGTGGCAGTGCTACACGCAGCCATGTTTTGGTTGGTATTGTTATTATGGCAGTGCTACACGCAGCCATGTTTTGGCTGGCATTGTTATTATGGCAGTGCTACACGCAGCCATGTTTTGGCTGGCATTGTTATTATGGCAGTGCTACACGCAGCCATGTTTTGGTTGGTATTGTTATTATGGCAGTGCTGCACGCAGCCATGTTTTGGTTGGCATTGTTATTATGGCAGTGCTACACGCAGCCATGTTTTGGTTGGTATTGTTATTATGGCAGTGCTGCACGCAGCCATGTTTTGGTTGGTATTGTTATTATGGCAGTGCTGCACGCAGCCATGTTTTGGTTGGCATTGTTATTATGGCAGTATTGCACGCAGCCATGTTTTGTCTCGCATTGTTATTATGGCAGTATTGCACGCAGCCATGTTTTGGCTGGCATTGTTATTGTGGCAGTGCTACACGCAGCCATGTTTTGGTTGGTATTGTTATTATGGCAGTGCTACACACAGCCATGTTTTGGTTGGCATTGTTATTATGGCAGTGCTGCACGCAGCCATGTTTTGGTTGGTATTGTTATTATGGCAGTATTGCACGCAGCCATGTTTTGGTTGGCCTTGTTATTATGGCAGTGCTACACGCAGCCATGTTTTGGCTGGCATTGTTATTATGGCAGTGTTACACGCAGCCATGTTTTGGCTGGCATTGTTATTATGGCAGTGCTACACGCAGCCATGTTTTGGCTGGCATTGTTATTATGGCAGTGCTGCACGCAGCCATGTTTTGGTTGGCATTGTTATTATGGCAGTATTGCACGCAGCCATGTTTTGTCTCGCATTGTTATTATGGCAGTATTGCACGCAGCCATGTTTTGGCTGGCATTGTTATTGTGGCAGTGCTACACGCAGCCATGTTTTGGCTGGTATTGTTATTATGGCAGTGCTGCACGCAGCCATGTTTTGGTTGGTATTGTTATTATGGCAGTATTGCACGCAGCCATGTTTTGGTTGGCCTTGTTATTATGGCAGTATTGCACGCAGCCATGTTTTGGCTGGCATTGTTATTATGGCAGTGCTACACGCAGCCATGTTTTGGCTGGCATTGTTATTATGGCAGTGCTACACGCAGCCATGTTTTGGCTGGCATTGTTATTATGGCAGTGCTGCACGCAGCCATGTTTTGGCTGGCATTGTTATTATGGCAGTGCTACACGCAGCCATGTTTTGGCTGGCATTGTTATTATGGCAGTGCTACACGCAGCCATGTTTTGGCTGGCATTGTTATTATGGCAGTGCTGCACGCAGCCATGTTTTGGCTGGTATTGTTATTATGGCAGTGCTGCACGCAGCCATGTTTTGGCTGGCATTGTTATTATGGCAGTGCTACACGCAGCCATGTTTTGGCTGGCATTGTTATTGTGGCAGTGCTACACGCAGCCATGTTTTGGCTGGCATTGTTATTGTGGCAGTGCTACACGCAGCCATGTTTTGGTTGGTATTGTTATTATGGCAGTGCTACACGCAGCCATGTTTTGGCTGGCATTGTTATTATGGCAGTGCTGCACGCAGCCATGTTTTGGTTGGCCTTGTTATTATGGCAGTGCTGCACGCAGCCATGTTTTGGCTGGCATTGTTATTATGGCAGTGCTACACGCAGCCATGTTTTGGCTGGCATTGTTATTGTGGCAGTGCTACACGCAGCCATGTTTTGGTTGGTATTGTTATTATGGCAGTGCTACACGCAGCCATGTTTTGGCTGGCATTGTTATTATGGCAGTGCTGCACGCAGCCATGTTTTGGCTGGCATTGTTATGGCAGTGCTACACGCAGCCATGTTTTGGCTGGCATTGTTATTATGGCAGTGCTACACGCAGCCATGTTTTGGCTGGCATTGTTATTATGGCAGTGCTACACGCAGCCATGTTTTGGCTGGCATTGTTATTATGGCAGTGCTACACGCAGCCATGTTTTGGCTGGCATTGTTATTATGGCAGTGCTGTACGCAGCCATGTTTTGGCTGGCATTGTTATTATGGCAGTGCTACACGCAGCCATGTTTTGGTTGGTATTGTTATTATGGCAGTGCTGCACGCAGCCATGTTTTGGTTGGCATTGTTATTATGGCAGTATTGCACGCAGCCATGTTTTGGCTGGCATTGTTATTATGGCAGTGCTACACGCAGCCATGTTTTGGTTGGCATTGTTATTATGGCAGTGCTACACGCAGCCGTGTTTTTGCTGGCATTGTTATTATGGCAGTGCTACACGCAGCCATGTTTTGGTTGGCATTGTTATTATGGCAGTGCTGCACGCAGCCATGTTTTGTCTCGCATTGTTATTATGGCAGTATTGCACGCAGCCATGTTTTGGCTGGCATTGTTATTGTGGCAGTGCTACACGCAGCCATGTTTTGGCTGGCATTGTTATTATGGCAGTGTTGCACACAGCCATGTTTTGGCTGGCATTGTTATTATGGCAGTGCTGCACGCAGCCATGTTTTGTCTCGCATTGTTATTATGGCAGTGCTACACGCAGCCATGTTTTGGCTGGCATTGTTATGGCAGTGCTACACACAGCCATGTTTTGGCTGGCATTGTTATTATGGCAGTGCTACACGCAGCCATGTTTTGGCTGGCATTGTTATTATGGCAGTGCTACACGCAGCCATGTTTTGGCTGGTATTGTTATTATGGCAGTGCTACACGCAGCCATGTTATGGCTGGCATTGTTATTATGGCAGTGCTACACGCAGCCATGTTTTGGCTGGCATTGTTATTGTGGCAGTGCTACACGCAGCCATGTTTTGGCTCGCATTGTTATTATGGCAGTGCTACACGCAGCCATGTTTTGGCTGGCATTGTTATTGTGGCAGTGCTACACGCAGCCATGTTTTGGTTGGTATTGTTATTATGGCAGTGCTGCACGCAGCCATGTTTTGGCTGGCATTGTTATTATGGCAGTGCTGCACGCAGCCATGTTTTGGCTGGCATTGTTATTATGGCAGTGCTGCACGCAGCCATGTTTTGGTTGGCATTGTTATTATGGCAGTGCTACACGCAGCCATGTTTTGGCTGGCATTGTTATTATGGCAGTGCTACACGCAGCCATGTTTTGGTTGGTATTGTTATTATGGCAGTGCTGCACGCAGCCATGTTTTGGCTGGCATTGTTATTATGGCAGTGCTGCACGCAGCCATGTTTTGGTTGGCATTGTTATTATGGCAGTGCTACACGCAGCCATGTTTTGGCTCGCATTGTTATTATGGCAGTGCTACACGCAGCCATGTTTTGGTTGGTATTGTTATTATGGCAGTGCTACACGCAGCCATGTTTTGGTTGGCATTGTTATTATGGCAGTATTGCACGCAGCCATGTTTTGGTTGGCATTGTTATTATGGCAGTATTGCACACAGCCATGTTTTGGCTGGCGTTGTTATTATGGCAGTATTGCACACAGCCATGTTTTGGCTGGCATTGTTATTGTGGCAGTGCTACACGCAGCCATGTTTTAGCTGGCATTGTTATTATGGCAGTGCTACACGCAGCCATGTTTTGGCTGGCATTGTTATTATGGCAGTGTTACACGCAGCCATGTTTTGGCTGGCATTGTTATTATGGCAGTGCTACACGCAGCCATGTTTTGGCTGGCATTGTTATTATGGCAGTGCTACACGCAGCCATGTTTTGGCTGGCATTGTTATTGTGGCAGTGCTGCACGCAGCCATGTTTTGGTTGGTATTGTTATTATGGCAGTGCTACACGCAGCCATGTTTTGGTTGGCATTGTTATTATGGCAGTGCTGTACGCAGCCATGTTTTGGCTGGCATTGTTATTATGGCAGTGCTGCACGCAGCCATGTTTTGGCTGGCATTGTTATTATGGCAGTGCTACACGCAGCCATGTTTTGGCTGGCATTGTTATTATGGCAGTGCTACACGCAGCCATGTTTTGGCTGGCATTGTTATTATGGCAGTGCTACACGCAGCCATGTTTTGGCTGGCATTGTTATTATGGCAGTGCTACACGCAGCCATGTTTTGGCTGGCATTGTTATTATGGCAGTGCTGCACGCAGCCATGTTTTGGCTGGCATTGTTATTATGGCAGTGCTACAC
Source organism: Ascaphus truei (assembly GCF_040206685.1). Classification (NCBI taxonomy): domain Eukaryota; kingdom Metazoa; phylum Chordata; class Amphibia; order Anura; family Ascaphidae; genus Ascaphus; species Ascaphus truei. Next base: position 466,441,054 of record NC_134484.1, read on the forward strand.
GCAGCCATGTTTTGGCTGGCATTGTTATTATGGCAGTGCTGTACGCAGCCATGTTTTGGCTGGCATTGTTATTATGGCAGTGCTGCACGCAGCCATGTTTTGGCTGGCATTGTTATTATGGCAGTGCTGCACGCAGCCATGTTTTGGCTGGCATTGTTATTATGGCAGTGCTACACGCAGCCATGTTTTGGCTGGCATTGTTATTATGGCAGTGCTGCACGCAGCCATGTTTTGGCTGGCATTGTTATTATGGCAGTGCTACACGCAGCCATGTTTTGGTTGGCATTGTTATTATGGCAGTGCTACACGCAGCCATGTTTTGGCTGGTATTGTTATTATGGCAGTGCTACACGCAGCCATGTTTTGGTTGGCATTGTTATTATGGCAGTATTGCACGCAGCCATGTTTTGGCTGGCATTGTTATTATGGCAGTGCTGCACGCAGCCATGTTTTGGCTGGCATTGTTATTATGGCAGTGCTACACGCAGCCATGTTTTGGCTGGCATTGTTATTATGGCAGTGCTACACGCAGCCATGTTTTGGCTGGCATTGTTATTGTGGCAGTGCTGCACGCAGCCATGTTTTGGCTGGCATTGTTATTATGGCAGTGCTGCACGCAGCCATGTTTTGGCTGGCATTGTTATTATAGCAGTGCTACACGCAGCCATGTTTTGGCTGGCATTGTTATTATAGCAGTGCTACACGCAGCCATGTTTTGGCTGGCATTGTTATTATGGCAGTGCTGCACGCAGCCATGTTTTGGCTGGCATTGTTATTGTGGCAGTGCTACACGCAGCCATGTTTTGGCTGGCATTGTTATTATGGCAGTGCTGCACGCAGCCATGTTTTGGCTGGCATTGTTATTATGGCAGTGCTACACGCAGCCATGTTTTGGCTGGCATTGTTATTGTGGCAGTGCTACACGCAGCCATGTTTTGGCTGGCATTGTTATTATGGCAGTGCTACACGCAGCCATGTTTTGGCTGGCATTGTTATTATGGCAGTGCTGCACGCAGCCATGTTTTGGCTGGCATTGTTATTATGGCAGTGCTACACGCAGCCATGTTTTGGCTGGCATTGTTATTATGGCAGTGCTGCACGCAGCCATGTTTTGGCTGGCATTGTTATTATGGCAGTGCTACACGCAGCCATGTTTTGGCTGGCATTGTTATGGCAGTGCTGCACGCAGCCATGTTTTGGCTGGCATTGTTATGGCAGTGCGGCACGCAGCCATGTTTTGGCTGGCATTGTTATGGCAGTGCTGTACGCAGCCATGTTTTGGCTGGCATTGTTATGGCAGTGCTGTACGCAGCCATGTTTTGGCTGGCATTGTTATGGCAGTGCTGTACGCAGCCATGTTTTGGCTGGCATTGTTATGGCAGTGTCCGTTAGCTTTTCTAATATAATAAAGACAGTGCGGACTGTTTGCCCCATGACGGGGAAGAACTCAGTTACATTAAGATCATACAGTACTTACTATCTCTTCCTACTTATCATGGAGACTTCCTGATTTTTAGTTGACACATTTATTATTTTTCTACTATCTCTCTGAAATTAATTCCTTCATCCCAATGCATCTCAATTGAACCTTTTTGATTCCCAAATCTCCCTGAAAGAAGCTTTCAAATGTTGGCAAGTATGAATAAAACTAGCTGATATACCCGGCGTTGCCCGGGATAGAATTTTCCCGCTCCACCTCTCTCTCCGCTCTCCCCCTATCTCTGCTCCCCCCCCCTCTCTTCCCCCTCTCTCTCCCCATTGCCCTCTCTCCCCCTTTCCCTCCCCTTTCGCCCCCTGTTGACAGCAATCTGGACCCCCCCCTCGCACATGAATGCGGCCCTCCCGCGTTCACAGCTCGGGCCCCCCCTCCTTCACACCTCCGTTCCCCCCCTTCACACCTCCCTCCCCCCCCCCCCTTCACATTGGTGATTCCCGCCCCCCCCCTTGACATGTCTCTGCCCCCCCCTGTTCACAGTTGGGTCCCCTACGTTCACTGCTCTGTTTTCCCCCCCTCTTCACAGCTCCTGCCCCCCTTCACAGTTGTGCCCCCCCCCCCGCGTAGAGATGTGCGATTCCCCCCCTTCAAAGCTGAAGGCCTCCCACCCCCCTTCCATCTCCATTCCTCCCCTCCCCCATTCACAGCTCTTCGGTCAGGGTCAGCCCCCCCCCCTTCAGATGTCCAATTCCCACCCCCCCTTCAGAGTTCAGTGAGTAGGTGGGTGAGTGAATGGGTTAGTGAGTGGATGGGGGGCGGGGGGTAGTGACTTTTAGTGACTGGGTGGGTGAGTTAGTGATTGGGTGGGTGGGTTTTCATTCACCCCCCTGCATGTCTTCCCCCCCCTTGCATGTCGCCAACCACGTGAGCCGCCGCAACCAATGAGCAACCTCACAAACCCACGCACAACCAAACTTTCAGTTTTATATATATAGATGAAGAAGAATAACAATGATTCTTCAAATGTCTCCAAAATCTTAAAACTGGAGTTGAACAGGAAGTGGACAAGGAACGAAAGCCTCACTTAGCTTTTACCAAGTGATCAGCCGCTCTGCCACTGGGAGGACTTACTATTTTACCTGTATGTGACAATTTACGGAGATTGGAAACACTTTTCACCTCTATAAGCCTCTGGGTTCCTTTCAGTATTATACTACCCTCTCAAGCCGACTCTACACATACCCAGGGTTACCAAAAGTCCGTATTTTGCCGGGCATGTCCGTTTTTTTTTTTTTTTTGATTGAAGGTCGCCGTCCGGGAGGAATTTTTAAATAAGAAAACATCCGGGGGGGACGCCGACTGCGCATTTCCGAACGATGAGCAGCGATCGTGCAATGCGCGAGCGATGAGCACCCACCGTGCATGCGCGGTTGGCGCTCATCGCTCGCGCATGCGCAATCTGCTTTTTGACGTACCGTGACCTCCAACTTCTCTACTTCCTCCGAACCTGATAATCTTGTCAACTCTTACAACTCTATCCTCTCCCCCTGCACTAGATAGTCACTCCCCTTCTCAGCTCAGGTACGCCCGTCCCTTTAACCCACCGTCTTGTCTAAATTCACAAACACGCACTCACTCCTCTGGAGGAAATCTCGCACCCATGCTGGGTTTTTGCACGATAAATGTGTCCTCTCCTGTTTTAAGTCCTCTCTCTGCAATGCCAAACAACTCTAGTGTGAAGAAGTAATCAACACTCACAAATCAAACCCACGCTGTCTTCTTTTCTCCGTGTTTGACGTCCTCCTGTGACCTTCTCGTCCCACTTCCCATCCTTCCTTCACTTCTCCTCAAGCCTTTGCTGGGCACGTTACAGGCCAGGTGGATGCCATCCACACATTCCTTCAGTCCCTGCCTAGTTAACGCGGCTGCTACCCAGACCTCCTTCTCCCACTCCATGTATTATTATGGGCTCTCTGATAAGCGCCAGGTGGGCCTGCGGGTATTGGTGGGAGGGAGGGAGGGGAGGGAAATAACGGGGGCATGGCGCGATCACATTGCCTTAAGGCATTGATCGCACCCATAGACCGCGTGGCACACTCACATGACAGCAGGAGGGGGCGCGCGTTGTGTGAGGAATCAGCTGAAACTGATTTCTCAGCGCGACGGGCAGTTCACGTGAGCGGTTCGCCCAATCAGGGCGAACCAGCTCCGTAACGTCACAGACACGCCCTTAGACACGCCTCCCAACGGCGTGTCTACCATGTCCTGAAAACACACCAGCTTCACGCAGGTGATGTCACGCACGCCTCCGCGCAGGCGAAGGCTGTATGGATGCAGCCTAATGCTGCAGGGAGTCCCATTTAGAAGCATGGACACCCTTAAGCGCGATCGCGGCACCGTCCCCAGCACCGCAGACTCGTGCATGTTTGTCCGCAGTGTTGGGGTACAGTAAGCCTTACTACATCTGTACAAGCGTTACTCTGTCATCAGCTATGATGTAATAGCGTAAGTTCTGAAGAAATATTGAGTTGGACCTTCAACACACGGTTGACCTGGAGTTAGTCACTGAAAAGGGATTTTTTTTGGGAGCGCGCTCCCATTGAAAACATTATTGAAGATATATTGCCGGAGCCTGGAACCTGCAGGGGATCTCCCTGCCTGGAACCCGCGGGGGATATCTCCCTGCCTGGAACCCGCGGGGGGATCTCCCTGCCTGGAACCCACGGGGGGATCTCCCTGCCTGGAACCCGCGGGGGATACCTCCCTGCCTGGAACCCGCGGGGGATATCTCCCTGCCTGGAACCCGCGGGGGAATCTCCCTACCTGGAACCCGCGGGGGATATCTCCCAGCCTGGAACCCGCGGGGGATATCTCCCTGCCTGGAACCCGCGGGGGGATCTCCCTGCCTGGAACCCACGGGGGGATCTCCCTGCCTGGAACCCGCGGGGGATACCTCCCTGCCTGGAACCCGCGGGGGATATCTCCCTGCCTGGAACCCGCGGGGGAATCTCCCTACCTGGAACCCGCGGGGGATATCTCCCTGCCTGGAACCCGCAGGGGATCTCCCAGCCTGGAACCCGCGGGGGATATCTCCCTGCCTGGAACCCGCGGGGGATATCTCCCAGCCTGGAACCTGCAGGGGATCTACCAGCCTGGAACCCGCGGGAGGATATCTCCCTGCCTGGAACCCACGGGAGATATCTCCCTGCCTGGAACCCGCGGGGAATATCTCCCTGCCTGGAACCCGCGGGGGGATCTCCCTGCCTGGAACCCGCGGGGGATACCTCCCTGCCTGGAACCCGCGGGGGATATCTCCCTGCCTGGAACCCGCGGGGGATATCTCCCAGCCTGGAACCTGCAGGGGATCTCCCAGCCTGGAACCCGTGGGAGGATATCTCCCTGCCTGGAACCCACGGGGGATATCTCCCTGCCTTGAACCCACGGGGGATATCTCCCTGCCTGGAACCCACGGGGGATATCTCCCTGCCTGGAACCCCGCGGGGGATATCTCCCTGCCTGGAACCCACGGGGGATATCTCCCTGCCTGGAACCCGCGGGGGATATCTCCCTGCCTGGAACCCGCGGGGGATATCTCCCAGCCTGGAACCCGCGGGGGATATCTCCCTGCCTGGAACCTGCAGGGGATCTCCCAGCCTGGAACCCGCGGGGGATATCTCCCTGCCTGGAACCCGCGGGGGATCTCCCAGCCTGGAACCCGCGGGAGGATATCTCCCAGCCTGGAACCCGCGGGGGATATCTCCCAGCCTGGAACCCGCGGGGGATATCTCCCTGCCTGGAACCCGCGGGGGATACCTCCCTGCCTGGAACCCGCGGGGATATCTCCCTGCCTGGAACCCGCGGGGGATTTCTCCCTGCCTGGAACCCACGGGGGATATCTCCCTGCCTGGAACCCACGGGGGATATCTCCCTGCCTGGAACCCGCGGGGGATATCTCCCTGCCTGGAACCCGTGGGGGATATCTCCCTGCCTGGAACCCGCGGGGGATATCTCCCTGCCTTGAACCCGCGGGGGATATCTCCCTGCCTGAACCCGAAGGGAATCTCCCTGCCTGAACCCACGGGGGAATCTCCCTGCCTGGAACCCGCGGGGGATCTCCCTGCCTGAACCCACGGGGGAATCTCCCTGCCTGGAACCCGCGGGGGAATCTCCCTGCCTGGAACCCGCGGGGGATATCTCCCTGCCTGGAACCCGCGGGGGATATCTCCCTGCCTGGAACCCGCGGGGGATATCTCCCTGCCTGGAACCCGTGGGGGATATCTCCCTGCCTGGAACCCACGGGGGATATCTCCCTGCCTTGAACCCGCGGGGGATATCTCCCTGCCTGGAACCCGCGGGGGATATCTCCCTGCCTGGAACCCACGGGGGGATCTCCCTGCCTGGAACCCACGGGGGAATCTCCCTGCCTGGAACCCGCGGGGGAATCTCCCTGCCTGGAACCCGCGGGGGATATCTCCCTGCCTGGAACCTGCAGGGGATCTCCCAGCCTGGAACCCGCAGGGATATCTCCCTGCCTGGAACCCGCAGGGATATCTCCCTGCCTGGAACGCGCGGGGGATATCTCCCTGCCTGGAACCCGCGGGGGATCTCCCAGCCTGGAACCCGCAGGGGATATCTCCCTGCCTGGAACCCGCGGGGGATATCTCCCTGCCTGGAACCCGCGGGGGAATCTCCCTGCCTGGAACCCGCGGGGGATATCTCACTGCCTGGAACCCGCGAGGGAATCTCCCTGCCTGGAACCCGCGGGGGATATCTCACTGCCTGGAACCCGCGAGGGAATCTCCCTGCCTGGAACCCGCGGGGGAATCTCCCTGCCTGGAACCCGCGGGGGATATCTCCCTGCCTGGAACCCGCGGGGGATATCTCCCAGCCTGGAACCCACTGGGGATATCTCCCAGCCTGGAACCCGCGGGGGATATCTCCCTGCCTGGAACCCAGCAGGGGATCTCCCTGCCTGGTACCCGCGGGGGATATCTCCCTGCCTGGAACCCCGCGGGGGATATCTCCCAGCCTGGAACCCGCGGGGGATATCTCCCTGCATGAACCCCGCGGGGGATATCTCCCTGCCTGGAACCCGCGGGGGATATCTCCCTGCCTGGAACCCGCGGGGGATATCTCCCTGCCTGGAACCCGCGGGGATATCTCCCTGCCTGGAACCCGCGGGGGAATCTCCCTGCCTGGAACCCGCGGGGGAATCTCCCTGCCTGGAACCCGCGGGGGAATCTCCCTGCCTGGAACCCGCGGGGGAATCTCCCAGCCTGGAACCCACGGGGGAATCTCCCTGCCTGGAACCCACGGGGGATATCTCCCTGCCTGGAACCCGCGGGGGATATCTCCCTGCCTGGAACCCGCGGGGGATATCTCCCTGCCTGGTACCCGCGGGGGAATCTCCATGCATGGAACCCGCGGGGGATATCTCCCTGCCTGGAACCCGCGGGGGGATCTCCCAGCCTGGAACCCGCGGGGGATATCTCCCTGCCTGGAACCCGCGGGGGAATCTCCCTGCCTGGAACCCGCGGGGGAATCTCCCTGCCTGGAACCCGCGGGGGATATCTCCCTGCCTGGAACCCGCGAGGGAATCTCCCTGCCTGGAACCCGCAGGTAATCTCCCTGCCTGGAACCCGCGGGGGAATCTCCCTGCCTGGAACCCGCGGGGGAATCTCCCTGCCTGGAACCCGCGGGGGATATCTCCCTGCCTGGAACTCGCGGGGGATATCTCCCAGCCTGGAACCCACGGGGGATATCTCCCTGCCTGGAACCCGCGGGGGAATCTCCCAGCCTGGAACCCGCGGGGGAATCTCCCTGCCTGGAACCCGCGGGGGAATCTCCCTGCCTGGAACCCGCGGGGGAATCTCCCAGCCTGGAACCCGCGGGGGAATCTCCCTGCCTGGAACCCGCGGGGGAATCTCCCTGCCTGGAACCCACGGGGGATATCTCCCTGCCTGGAACCCGCGGGGGATATCTCCCTGCCTGGAACCCGCGGGGGAATCTCCCTGCCTGGAACCCGCGGGGGATATCTCCCTGCCTGGAACCCGCGGGGGATATCTCCCTGCCTGGAACCCGCGGGGGATATCTCCCTGCCTGGAACCCGCGGGGGAATCTCCCAGCCTGGAACCCGCGGGGGATATCTCCCTGCCTGGAACCCGCAGGGGATATCTCCCTGCCTGGAACCCGCGGGGGATATCTCCCTGCCTGGAACCCGCGGGGGAATCTCCCTGCCTGGAACCCGCGGGGATATCTCCCTGCCTGGAACCTGCAGGGGATCTCCCAGCCTGGAACCCGCAGGGATATCTCCCTGCCTGGAACCCGCGGGGGATATCACCCTGCCTGGAACCCGCGGGGGATCTCCCAGCCTGGAACCCGCGGGGGATATCACCCTGCCTGGAACCCGCGGGGGATCTCCCAGCCTGGAACCCGCGGGGGATATCTCCCAGCCTGGAACCCGCAGGGATATCTCCCTGCCTGGAACCCGCGGGGGATATCTCCCAGCCTGGAACCCGCGGGGGATATCTCCCAGCCTGGAACCCGCGGGGGATATCTCCCAGCCTGGAACCCGCGGGGGATATCTCCCTGCCTGGAACCCGCGGGGGATATCTCCCTGCCTGGAACCCGCGGGGGATATCTCCCTGCCTGGAACCCGCGGGGGAATCTCCCTGCCTGGAACCCGCGGGGGATATCTCCCTGCCTGGAACCCGCGGGGGATATCTCCCAGCCTGGAACCCGCGGGGGATATCTCCCTGCCTGGAACCCAGCAGGGGATCTCCCTGCCTGGAACCCGCGGGGGATATCTCCCTGCCTGGAACCCCGCGGGGGATATCTCCCAGCCTGGAACCCGCGGGGGATATCTCCCTGCATGAACCCCGCGGGGGATATCTCCCTGCCTGGAACCCGCGGGGGATATCTCCCTGCCTGGAACCCGCAGGGAATCTCCCTGCCTGGAACCCGCGGGGGATATCTCCCTGCCTGGAACCCGCGGGGGATATCTCCCTGCCTGGAACCCGCGGGGGATATCTCCCTGCCTGGAACCCGCAGGGAATCTCCCTGCCTGGAACCCGCGGGGGATATCTCCCTGCCTGGAACCCGCGGGGGATATCTCCCTGCCTGGAACCCGCGGGGGATATCTCCCTGCCTGGAACCCGCGGGGGATATCTCCCTGCCTGGAACCCGCGGGGGATATCTCCCTGCCTGGAACCCAGCAGGGGATCTCCCTGCCTGGAACCCGCAGGGATATCTCCCTGCCTGGAACCCGCGGGGGATATCTCCCTGCCTGGAACCCGCGGGGGATATCTCCCTGCCTGGAACCCGCGGGGGATATCTCCCTGCCTGGAACCCGCGGGGGATATCTCCCTGCCTGGAACCCAGCAGGGGATCTCCCTGCCTGGAACCCGCAGGGATATCTCCCTGCCTGGAACCCGCGGGGGATATCTCCCTGCCTGGAACCCGCGGGGGATATCTCCCTGCCTGGAACCCGCGGGGGATATCTCCCTGCCTGGAACCCTTCAGTAGTATGCAGAGTTTCACAAGATACCGAGTGTGGCACACAGACCTATACAAACAAAAACAGGCTTTGAACACATTACTCGCCGAGATGGTCAAGTAAGAAACACCCTTTTATTAAAAAGAGAAGTGTTTTGGATATTCAGTCGCCAAACGATCCATCCTTTGGACCTTAACGATCACCAACAATTCAGCTGCTTTTTAGAGACCAGATAATATCCTTCTACAGTATTTCAGTTTCTCCTGTGTCACCATCTGCTCATCAGCCGAAAGTATATATATATATATATATATACACACACACACACACACACACACACACACACACACACACACACACAGAGTACTGTCCTCTGTGGACATTCCCCTATAATGTCTGGTTTATGTTGATTATTATTTCTTGCGATTTTATTATTTTCGTGTTCTTTTGTGTATGGGAACCCTTTCTTCTTTTCTTTTGTTCACAGGATCGTTGTATGTTCTCAGCTAGTCTCGGTCCCAGAATTGCATGGTGTATCTCATGATGTCCTTATATTTGTGTAACTAATGATCAGCATTTTAATTAGAAATGTTGTGCATATTGGATATTCCAGCATGAAATGATATATACTTCTTGACCCTATCACTGAGTTTCTGCCAGCTGGATGCAGCGTGCATTGAGTTTGTATGTGTGTTATAGCAACGGTCTGTGATGTCATAGCCGCAGACGCTGGCTGTTTCGGCCTTGAGATAGGTGATTAGGGGTTGAGTTTTTTTTCGGGTTAACGCTAGGGTTTTTAGGGTAAGAGGTCAAGGGGTTAGGGTTTTTAGGGTAAGGGGTTAAGGTTTTTAGGGCAAGGGGTTAGGGTTTCTAGGGTAAGGGAGCTAAGGTTAAAGCTTTTAGTGTAAGCGGTTAACGTTAGGGTTTTTAGGGTAAAGGGTTAACGTTAGGGTTTTTAGGGTAAGGGGTTAACATTAGGGTTTTTAGGGTAAAGGGTTAACGTTGGGGTTTTTAGGGTAAGGGGTTAACGTTAGGGTTTTTAGGGTAAGGGGTTAAGGTTTTTAGGGTAAGAGGGCTAAGGTTAAGGTTTTTAGGGTTAGGGGTTTACGGGTTACATTATTTGCGGCGGCGGACTGTACCTGTGGGCAAATGTCCCGGCAGCTAAACGGCCCCGGCAGCTAAACGGCCCCGGCTAAAAGTCCTAGACCGATATGAAGGGGGAAATCTGGTGAGAATGGTGTTTTAGAAATCGCTGTTACTTTCACAGGAGTTCGGCAGCGTTGTCCATACATGGGCGGCGGGAGGAGAGGCAGCATTACCCACCAGTTCTCCCTGTCCAGGAAGGAGACTCGCTCATCTTTCACTGGACAATGCAGCAGGCGTCAGTGTTCCACACACTCAGGTGGGAGACTCAGTCCTATGGAAGCGGTGTGATATGGTGCGATGTGATATGTGATACGTTGTGTTATCTGGAAGAACTGCGCTACATCTGTATCTGTCATACAGTATTGTGTAGGAGATGACACTGTAGCTTTTGTGTTGTGTAGCAAGTCTTTCGTTCTTTCTGCAGGTATTCCTGACCTGTTCTGCATCGTCTGCAGACATGTGCACATCGGGACATTGGGCGCCATACCTTCTAAGCAGTGCTATGCATAACAACAGCCCCCAGAAGGTGTCTTGTGGTGTATCACCTACTTACTAAATATGGCTCTTCGTAGCATTCATTCTTGGAAACGTTGAAGCCATTAACATAAGTTCTGCCCAGAAGTGTGAATATTTTCATTTTGTTAATTGATATAAACGGGGATTAGCAAGGACCCATCTTGGAAAGAGCCAACAGTTTGGCCCGTAATGCGTCACAGGCCGCTGTGGTACTGAAATGGTTAACGGCTTTGCTATTCAAAAGAGATTATATATACATTAAAAAAAAAAGCGATTTAACTTTAAAAACATTTTAATTTCTGATTCTTGTTTTTTTTTTTTTTTTTATTTTATTATCGTTATTTTACAGTATTTCCAAAAAAAGTCGGGAAAAAAGTACAAAAAAAGTCAGTTGAGCACAGCAAAGGTTTTGTTTTTTCTTTTAAGAAATCACACACGGCAGTAGTACAAGGGCACATGCCCGACTCAAGCGAAAACAGAACACGCACACGCCAAACAACACGCATTACATGTCAATCCCTTGTCTGCATGTCCCAAATTCACCAAAGAAAGGCAGGGCCAGTACTGGTCGTAAAACAGCTGCTTTGTTCTGTTTTTAGTTTCTATTTTATAATACTGTTGGTATTTGGGGGGTCTCTTGCTATAGGACAGCAGCGATCCTATAGCAGGAAACCAACCAGGTCCTAAGAAATTCAACTTCATACAAAAGAGGAAACGTTCCCTAGGCAACAAATATGGCCGCAGTCCAACTTCCTGTCGGCTGGCCAATCAACAATGATGCAATCATCGCTCATCCCTACCGATGGAAGCTGCCCAGTGACCATTTTGCCCATCCCAGGAATTTTGTGGTATGGGTACTTTTAGGGGCTCAATATCTCCAGATTCATTCTCGGTTGTGGGGATGGGGTTGTAAGGCCAAGTTCTATAAAGAAAAAAGGGAGAGATGCAAGAACCGGATTGCCAGGGCCTGTCCTTGATAAACTGGAGTCAGATGGTCACACTGCCGGGGCCTGTCCTTGATAAACTGGAGTCAGATGGTCACACTGCCGGGGCCTGGTCTTGATAAACCGGAGTCAGATGGTCACATTGCCAGGGCCTGTCCTTGATAAACTGGAGTCAGGTGGTCACACTGCCAGGTCCCTGGCCTTGATAAACTGGAGTCAGATGGTCACATTGCCGGGGCCTGGCCTTGTTAACTGGAGTCAGATGGTCACACTGCCGGGGCCTGGTCTTGATAAACTGGAGTCAGGTGGTCACACTGCCAGGGCCTGTCCTTGATAAACTGGAGTCAGATGGTCACATTGCCAGGGCCTGGCCTTGATAAACTGGAGTCAGATGGTCACATTGCCAGGGCCTGGCCTTGATAAACTGGAGTCAGATGGTCACACTGCCAGGTCCCTGGCCTTGATAAACTGGAGTCAGATGGTCACACTGCCAGGGCCTGGTCTTGATAAACTGGAGTCAGGTGGTCACCGCAGGCAACACCATTTTATTGTAGGGTGAGACTATGAAACACCTCTAGGTCATTGGGACAGACCATGTTCCTTAAAGCATGCAGGGTTTGTTACCCTAAATTACTGGATTCAAGCACAAGTTTGGCTCAATAACATTAAGGTATTTAATTGCCTTACGGTAGCATCACCATCTGACTCCAGATTATTGAAGAAAGGTTTGGGATAGGATGTTTTTAAAGAGATACTTACTGTTTATTTACAATACTAGGATTTTCCCCATAGAACATCTTTTAGAACCATATATAAAACCATGACTGGCTGAGTCTGTAATCGTGGCCCAAACATTTACCCAGCTCTGGATCACCCGCATGCCTTCAGATTAGCAATGGCAGACTCAAAGTCCTGGTTTTGTGGCTCTTACACCCCATTTACTTTATGGTAGTTTCCATGTATGGAAAAGTGAGAATGAATACATCTGTCCCCGTAACCTGCGGTCAGGTGGTCACTCAGGGTGACCATGTGACTCCAAAACACTGGACACAGGCTCAATTATTTCTAGTTTTGCAGCTCTCACGGCCCCTAAATCAGAAGTTCCCAACCCCGGTCCTCAAGGAACACTAACAACGCAGCTATTAAGTATACCCCCCTCTTGAGCATAGGTGTTCAGTCAATAATTGGGCAACCTGTGCTAATGAGAGGAGAGCCTTTAAACCCGCACTGTTAGTGCTCCTAGAGGACTGGAGTTCAGACCCTCAGCTCTAGATGTTACTGCAACATCCATCATGGAACCACCACTACTGGCCTGTTCTAATAAACGAGTTACTCAAGTTCTGTATCCTTGGTAATCACTTCACTCTGGGTCCAAGGATCCACAAGAGTGAGATTTGAGGACTTACGAAATTATTTATAATGAAGACAGGGCTCCACTGAAGATTATCTAAGACTCTCATGTTTTCCAGTGAGTGAATCTTGGCTTAAGTGAGGGAGGTTTGAGACTGGTTGAGCCAACACCAGCGTTGCAGCATCTCTTTGTCCACGATTCTCACTACAGTTTCCTCTTTGTATAGTGTATTTATGGGAGATACAAAAGACCAGACTGGCTATGCCTATTGTTAGTAAACTGGTCAGTCAGTCACCTTCTCCAAGTCACTGTACCATATTTCTGCCAATCTCTGTACACAATACATCAAAGCATGCCAGGGATTTGGGGGTACATTAGGGGGGGTGGTGTGGTAATGAAACATTTGACCCCTTTTAGCACTGGGGGGGACTATGATTCGTCCAGTCACAGGCTCCTCCAGCACTGAAGAGGTTAGAAGAAGATGACTCTCAAGCATCTCTCAGGTTGTCACACACGGTTTTCTCAAGTTAAGTTGTTCAGGACACAGTTCAAGTCCGCACTGTCCGGGTCCCCTTTGCCACTCTCGTGCTTTGGCGAAAGCGAGTTCTGTATGTTGAAGGGTTCCTCATCCTTCAGGCAGGCCTTAGGGAGATCCTGCACCTTCTGAGGAGCGTTGGGGTCCTCCTGTGAAGATAGGGGAAGACAGTGAGCCAAAACTGGGCACAAGCTGAATATATGTCTCAAAGTCAGGATAAACTTCCATAGCCCCTAATGGTCTTCAAGTAAACTAGATCTGTCCTGACCATAAGAGCTATTTAAGGCTGTTTTACTATATGATATATGAGTGTAAAAAGACGCCACAAGTCAATGTTTCAGATGAGCTTATGGTAGGATAAGCACTTTACCCTAATTCCAGGCACAGGCCAATCATGGCTGTGCAACTCATATTACACATATAGTTTAGTACAGGTTGGGGTGGGAGATACTGTATAACATCAGGATTGGTTCAATCTGTGAGTTAGGATTTGATAGTATCCACAGACTGGGATCTGATCCAGATTAGACGAACATCTTCCTGAGACGATGTTATAATATGCTGGGAAATGTAAAAACAAAAAGCCGACATGGCCTAGGCCTCCCTTTAAACATGGAGGCACATTTACCTTCCCTGGCGAACAGGTGCGAATATATTGCAGCAAAAGGGTTAATTTAAATAAAAAGCATCCTTCAGCCAGTTGTAGGATTTAAAGCCACCGGCCTAATTTTCCTGGTCTGGTTGGATCTGCTCATGTTGTCAGGTTGAGCAATCTGATGAAGAGACTACTGAGGCCTTTCAAGACCTTATACAAACAGAACTCCTATGTTGGTCCATTAAAATACCTGTGGAAAGGACTCTAGTACAGCCTACTATTTAAGTGCTCGATAGGAAACATGGCTTATTATTTATCTGTCTCCCTTGGGGACCCATGCACCCCCTCTTTGTTACTACAATTGAGGAACAGGTTACAAGCACTACTGTGCCAACTGCAGGGCTTTCTACAGGTCGCTGTACTGATCAGGCAGATCTACAGAATTCTTACCCCCTGTCAGTGGTACGGTGCCTGTTACATGAATTCTGTCTGCAGGCTTACAGCATTACTGCTACAGTACACAGACTAGCTCCGGGGTGTCCAACTCCAGTCCTCAGGGGGTCAGGTTTTCAGGATATCCCTGCTTCAGCACAGGTGGCTCAATCAGTGGCTCAGTCAAAGACTGATTGGGCCACCTGTGCTGAAGCAGGGATATCCTGAAAACCTGACCCCTTGGTGGCCCTTGAGGACAGGACTTGGCCGCCCCTGGAGTCCGGACTAGCTCACCTCAGAGTTCAGAAATCCCACTTCAGTGCAAAGACCACTGTAAGAATATCATTGAACCTGAATGAGGCCGTTTTTTACCCCGATGCTGGTGGCACTTGTTACACAGCGAGAGGGTTACATTAATGGCATAATCCCAACAAAAAGCATTTTTGAGGAAGATGCAGAAAAGCAAAGTACTCTTAAAAATATTCAGCTCCCTGTTTTTATTTTTATATCTATTTGTAACATATTATTGTAAAAAAAAAATTATATATATATATATATATATATATATATATATATATATATTGTGGCAAGATGACCGTGGTCAGTGAGGAGACAATACGACTCTTCTGGTGAAATAATATGCTGGTGGATTTATTTGTCCAAACGTACAGTATAACAAAACAATGGGTACTCTTGTCCCTTTAAGTGAAATAAACATAAACAAAAACCTAGCCCCGGTCGGGGAACTGACTATACAAAAGTGCAGGCTATCTACCTGGCTGGCTAGCTAACCTAGTCCAGCTCAACAACACAAGTTGGCTCCTTACCTGGGAGCTTTATTCCCCCTTGGGACAGGATCAATCTGAGCAGCGTGTGTCTGTCTGTCAGCACTCCTCTGTCTTCTCTCTGTACCTGAGAGAGACTGCCGCCCAAGAGGCATTTCCTCTTCCTGTTTTAAAGCAGGTGAGCTAGCTTAATTTGAATCACCTGTGGACTGCTTAATAAGCTGGGTTAACCCCTCCTGTACTGGAAAGCAGGCATACTGACATCTCCTACTAATGTATACCGAGTCAATGAGTGTCACATATCCCCCTCCCCAGCATAACGTTACCGAGTGGAGCGGCCCGTGCACCGAGACTGTGCACCCTAGAGAGTGCATCTGCATTACCGTGCAGTATGCCTGGCCGATGTTGGACTGTGAAGTTGAAAGGTTGCAAAGATAGAAACCAACGGGTAACTCTCGAGTTCTTTTCTTTATTTCTATGCATCCACTGTAGAGGTGCGTGATCTGTAACGAGCGTAAAAGATCTGCCTAATAGATAATACTTTAACGTGACTGTTGCCCACTTTACGGCCAAACATTCTTTTTGTACTATGGCATATCTTTGTTCGCGGGGACACAATTTGCGACTTAGATAGATGACCGGGTGTTCCTCTTCTCCTACAAACTGGGACAGTACTGCTCCGAGACCTACTTCGGAGGCGTCCGTTTGCAGAAAAAAATCCTTCGTAAAATCCGGGGCTACCAAGACTGGGTGACTACAGAGCGCTGTACGTAGGTCTAAAAATGCGGTCTCCGCACCATTGCTCCATTTTACCACATCGGGTGCCCTTGCTTTTACTAAATCTGAAAGCTGTGCAGACAGGGTTGCAAAATGGGCATAAACCGCCTGTAGTAACCAACAATGCCTAGAAATGTCCTAACCTGTTTTTTTTTAAGGGGACGGGGCCAATTCTCAATGGCTTCAACTTTATTGAGCTGGGGTATTACCGTCCCCCTTCCCACAACATAGCCAAGATATTTTGGTTCTGCTAAGCCAACTGAACATTTAGCTGGGGTGGCTTGTTCTAGAACTTCATATGGCCCTTGCCAATGTGATAACAGCTTGCTTTCGGCTGTGGGAACAAGCACCATTACTCGGTCCCCTGGTCGGAAGCTGCGAACCATAGCCTGCCTGTTGTAAAGGTTCTGTTGGGCCCTCTGTGCCTCCTCTAACTGTTGTCTGACTATGGGAGTAATATGCGCAATACGGTCTTTTAAATCTTCCACAAATTGGACGACATTCTTCTCTGGAACAGCTTGTTGCTCCCACTCTCCTTTGAGGCTATCCAGAATCCCTCTTGGGCGTCTCCCATACAGGAGTTCAAATGGGGAAAACCCTGTAGAGGCCTGGGGTACTTCTCGAATAGCAAACATGAGATAAGGCAACAAGGTGTCCCAGTTCTTCCCATCACTAGCAACCACCTTCCTCAACATCATCTTCAGAGTTTTATTAAATTGTTCTACCAGTCCGTCTGTTTGCGGATGGTAAACCGAGGTTCTTAGGGACTGTATTTTTAGCTCTACACATAAGTCTCGCATAAGTTTAGAAGTAAACGGGGTGCCCTGATCTGTCATATTTTCCTTCGGTATCCCGAGTCGGGAGAATACTTGTAATAATTCCTTACCTATGGCTTTGGAGGAAGTATTACGTAAAGGCAGCGCCTCTGGATAGCGAGTGGCATAATCTAGGATCACTAAAATGTATTGATGACCCTTGGCAGATTTTTCCAAGGGACCCACTATATCCTTAGCGATCCTCTCAAATGGGATCTCAATAATAGGCATAGGGATTAATGGGGCCCTCAAACTTGGTCGGGGGGCTGTTAACTGACACTCGGGACAAGAGGTACAGAATCTTTTTACTGCATTATATATCCCTGGCCAGTAAAACCTTTTAAGGATTCTTTGCTGTGTCTTCTCTACTCCAAGATGACCCCCAATAAATGAGAGTGTGCTAGCTCTAGGACCTTCCTTACTAATTAACTGGGTACTAGCAATTTTTTTATTTCTTGGCCCTCCTCTTGGCTCACATGGTATAACAAATCATTTTTAATACAAAAATAAGGATAGGATTCCTTGGTTGTTCCTTCTACCGAGACCCCATTAACTTCTACCGCTTGGCTAAACCCATTTTTCAACTGGGGATCATTAGCCTGTTCCCTACCAAAGTTAGTCAGGGAAAGGTCTAGACTTCCAAAACCTTCCTCATCTGGAGTTTGGCCGGTTACATCCACGGGTAACTCTGACTCCTGAGCGTCAACAGGGCCTGTCTCTGACAACTCCTCTCCCTCTGGTCTCCCTTCGTTAGGAGTAGTAACCAGTGCTAACTGGGGTGGGGGCGGACCTCTTTTTTTTTCCTTCCTACGTTCTCGTTTTGACTTAGGAGTTTTAGACACCTCGGAGACTAATTCGGGGTCTGTAAATAGAAAAAGCTCATCCGGAGTAGGATTGTTTAAGGCGAGTTGTCCTCTGATCAGGGTGTCAAAACCAGGGAAATTACAGCCTAACACTAGGGAATGGGGTAACTTTGGTACAATTGCTGCCATAGTTTGGATGACTTGCCCCTCGACTTTTACGTTTATCGGAGTCGTGGTGTACGGAAGCGTACACCCATGTACACATAATATCCGCAACTTCTCACCCTGGCGTAACTGAAGAGGCTTAACCAACTTCCCTGATACCAAGTTAATATCACTCCCTGAGTCTACCAGGGCGGAGATTGGTTTACCATTTAAAATCACCGTGGTGAGGAAGTTGTGGGTACGTTTTCCCCCGCGGGTCATACCTACCACTCCACAAAACTCTGACCTCATAGAGCCATATGCACACTCCATTGGCTCAGACAACTGTGGGCAGTGAGCCTTAACATGCCCCGCCTCACCACACTCAAAACAAACAATTGGCCCAGTTTGTTCTTGAAACCCTTTCAGAGATTTAGAGTTTCTGTCCTTATCCAGGTTTTCTTCCACTCGCTCAAACCGTGCGACCGTTCGCGGGTCCTGGCGCCAGCGCTGGCCTCTACCGTTCGTGTTGGGCCGTGGGTTGTGGTTTGTGCGAGTGGAGCGTGACATTTCACGGGTGGCCAGAAAACGCTCCACTGCGCCTACAATGGCATCACAAGTGGGGGGGATCTCCCTGCCCCACCCAATATCGAAGGTCCTGGGGTAACGCTCAAATGAAGCGGTCCAACACCACCATCTCAAGGATCCAGGTCGTGCTATATACCTCTGGTTTTAGCCACTTGGTCGCCAGATGAATCAAATCTCATAACTGGGATCTGGGTGACTTCTGTTCCTGGTATCTCCATGTATGGAACCTTTGCGCACAGACTGCGGGAGTCACTCCAATCCTTGCAAGGATTTCGCTTTTTAGACGGTCATAGTCTGCTGCGGCTTCTTCGTCGAGGTCACAATATGCTTTTTGGGCTTCCCCCAGTAGAAAGGGTGCGATAATCCCCGCCCATTTGGAGCGGGCCCAACTTTCCCGGGAAGCGATTCGCTGAAAGGACCGGAGGTATCCCTCTACGTCATCTTGCGGCGTCATTTTCTGCAGGTACAGGTTCGCCTGGACGGGCCGCGCCTGGGTCATACTGGTCGAGTCCATAGTAATCTGGGCCAGGCGTTCAATCAGCCCCCTCTGTGTTTCTGCGATAACGTCAAGCTGGGCTGCAAGTATCCGGTTTGTCTCACGTTGTGCAGCCGTGCTTTCCAGTCCCTGTTTGTTAGCTTCCTGCTGAACAGCGGTGCTGTGTACTAGGGCCTTCACAACATCCTCCATACTGACAGTTACAGCCCGGACAGGTTCCACCAGTCGCAATCTGTAGCTCCGTCCCTTTTACAGGGTGTTCGGCATCACACTTCTGACACCACTTGTGGCAAGATGACCGTGGTCAGTGAGGAGACAATACAACTCTTCTGGTGAAATAATATGCCGGTGGATTTATTTGTCCAAATGTATAACAAAGCAATGGGTACTCTTGTCCCTTTAAGTGAAATAAACATAAACAAAAACCTAGCCCCGGTCGGGGAACTGACTAAACAAAAGTGCAGGCTATCTACCTGGCTGGCTAGCTAACCTAGGCCAGACCAGCAATGTTCAACAACACCAGTTGGCTCCTTACCTGGGAGCTTAATTCCCCCTTGGGACAGGATCAATCTGAGCAGCCTGTGTCTGTCTGTCTGTCAGCACTCCTCTGTCTTCTCTCAGTACCTGAGAGAGACTGCCGCCCCAGGGGCATTTCCTCTTCCTGTTTTAAAGCATGTGAGCTAGCTTAATTTGAATCACCTTTGGACTGCTTAATAAGCTGGGTTAACCCATCGTCTACTGGAAAGCAGGCATACTGCCATCTCCTACTAATGTATACAGAGTCAATGACTCTGTCACAATATATATCAATGCTAAGATCTAAACAAATGTAAAAAAAATTATAAAACATTCATATGATCTTATACTATATTAGTGAAAGCACTGTATGTTTGCCTGCCTGGATGTCCGGTGTCCCTAGGGGAAATCTCATTGGTCCCTTGGCCCGCCCGCCCCTGCACACCTCTCATTGGCCTGAGGCGGAGTGACGGGCCAAAGGACACACAGGGACACACACACACACACACACACACAGGGAACACAGGGACACACACACACAGGGGGGGACACACA
Source organism: Ascaphus truei (assembly GCF_040206685.1). Classification (NCBI taxonomy): domain Eukaryota; kingdom Metazoa; phylum Chordata; class Amphibia; order Anura; family Ascaphidae; genus Ascaphus; species Ascaphus truei. Next base: position 466,460,982 of record NC_134484.1, read on the forward strand.
CACACAGGGGGGGACACACACACAGACACACACACACAGGGACACACACACACAGGGGGGGACACACACACACACACACAGACACACAGTGACAGACACACACACACACAAACACACACGGACACACGGACACACACACAGTGACAGACACACACAGAGTGACACACACACACACAGTGACACACACACACACACACACACACACACACACTGTTACATACATTAGCGGGGCTCACAGTGTTAGCAGCACCCGCGCGCACCTCCTCCTCTCCCCGTGTCTCCCGCGCTTTCACCCCGACCCCCCCCCCTCCCCCGGCGCCGCTACAGTCAGCGGGACATACACACTATTATTACCCCTTCAGCGCCCCCCCCCCCCACCACCCAGTGTCAGCGGCCGTGCGAGACCCCCCCTCTATATCTCCCACCTCTCCCCCCCCCCACACATATACATGCCCCCCCCCTCCCCGGCGCTACAACTCACGCCTCCCCGGCGGGGGAACAGCCAGTGGCCAGGCAGGCTGCCTCGCGGCGCCGAGTGCCCAAGATGGCGGCGCCCGGGACACAGCGGGGGAGCGGCCACAACACGCTGCCTCCCGCCTCAGATCCACATGGGACCTGCCGGATGGGTGAGTGAGCGGCCTTCACCTCCCCTCCACCCCCCCTTCACCTCCCCTCCACCCCCCCCCCCTCCCCTCCAGTGTCAGTGTCTCCCCGATACCCCCCCCCCCCGGCGCCGCTACAGTCAGCGGGGGAGCGAGCGAGCGCCCGGGACACAGCGGGAGAGCGGCCACAACACGCTGCCTCCCGCCTCAGATCCACGTGGGACCTGCCGGACGGGTGAGTGAGCGGCCTTCACCTCCCCTCACCCCCCATCACCTCCCCTCACCCCCTTTCACCTCCCCTCACTCCACTTCTCCCTTCCACCCCCCTTCACCTCCCCATTTACCTCCCCCCCTCCACCTCCCCTTCACCACCCCCCCTTCACCTCCCCTCCACCCCCCCCTTCACCTCCCCTCCACCCCCCCCTTCACCTCCCTTCCACCCCCCCCTTCACCTCCCTTCCACCCCCCCCCCTTCACCTCCCTTCCACTCCCCCCCCTTCACCTCCCCTCCACCCCCCCTTCACCTCCCCTCCACCCCCCCCTCCACCTTCACCTCCCCTCCACCCCCCCCTTCACCTCCCCTCCACCCCCCCTTCCCACCGCCTCCCCCCCCTTCCCACCACCTCCCCCCCCCTTCCCACTGCCTCCCCCCCTTCCCACCGCCTCCCCCCCCCTTCCCACCGCCTCCCCCCCCTTCCCACTCCCATTCCCCCCCCCCTTCCCACCGCCCCCCCCCCCTTCCCACCGCCTCCCCCTTCCCCCCCTTCCCACCGCCTCCCCCCCCTTCCCACCGCCTCCCAGCCCCCCTTCCCACCGCCTCCCCCCACCCCTTCCCACCGCCTCCCCCCACCCCTTCCCACCGCCTCCCACCCCCCCTTCCCACCGCCTCCCACCCCCCCTTCCCACCGCCTCCCCCCCCTTCCCACCGCCTCCACCCACCCCTTCCCACCGCCTCCCACCCCCCCTTCCCACCGCCTCCCACCCCCCCTTCCCACCGCCTCCCCCCCCTTCCCACCGCCTCCCTCCCCCCCTTCCCACCGCCTCCCTCCCCCCCTTCCCACCGCCTCCCCCCCCTTCCCACCGCCTCCCACCCCCCCTTCCCACCGCCTCCCACCCCCCCTTCCCACCGCCTCCCCCCCCTTCCCACCGCCTCCCCCCCCCTTCCCACCGCCTCCCACCCCCCTTCCCACCGCCTCCCACCCCCCGCCATCCCACCGCCTCCCACCCCCCGCCTTCCCACCTCCTCCCACTACCCCCACCTTCCCACCTCCTCCCACCCCCCGCCTTCCCTCCGCCTCCCCCTTCCCACCTCCTCCCCCTTCCCACCACCTCACCCCTCCCCCCCCTTTCCACCACCTCCCCCCCTTCCCACCACCTCCCCCCCCTTCCCACCACCTCCCCCCCTTCCCACCACCTCCACCCTCCCCCCTTCCCACCACCTCCCCCTCCCCCCCTTCCCACCACCTCCCCCCCTTCCCACCACCTCCCCCCTCCTCCCCCTTCCCACCACCTCCCCCTCCTCCCCCTTCCCACCACCTTCCCCCTCCTCCCCCTTCCCACCACATCCCCCCTTCTCTCCCTTTCCACCACCTTCCCCCTCCTCCCCCTTCCCACCACATCCCCCCTTCTCTCCCTTTCCACCACCTTCCCCCTCCTCCTCCTTCCCACCACCTCCCCCCTTCCCACCACCTCACCCCTCCCCCCCCTTCCCCCCCTTCCCACCACCTCCCCCCCCCTTCCCACCACCTCCCCCCCTTCCCACCACCTCCCCCCCTTCCCACCACCTCCACCCTCCCCCCCTTCCCACCACCTCCCCCCTCCCCCCCTTCCCACCACCTCCCCCCTCCTCCCCCTTCCCACCACCTCCCCCTCCTCCCCCTTCCCACCACCTTCCCCTTCCCACCACCTTCCCCCTCCTCCCCCTTCCCACCACCTTCCCCCTCCTCCCCCTTCCCACCACATCCCCCCTTCTCTCCCTTTCCACCACCTTCCCCCTCCTCCTCCTTCCCACCACCTCCCCCCTTCCCACCACCTCCCCCCTTCTCCCCCTTCCCACCACCTCCCCCCTTCCCACCACCTCCCCCCTTCTCCCCCTTCCCACCACCTCCCCCCTTCTCCCCCTTTCCACCACCTCCCCCCTTCTCCCCCTTTCCACCACCTCCCCCCTCCTCCCCCTTCCCACCACTTCTCCCCTTCCCCCCCCCGCTCCCCTTCCCCCCCTCCGCTCCCCTTCCCCCCCTCCACTCCCCTTCACCACCCCCCTCCGCTCCCCTTCACCCCCCCCCATCACTGACCCACCGCCTCACACCCTAGCAGGACCCCCACTCACAGACAGCACTCACAACCCACGCGCCAGCCGCCGCCTCACACCCTTGCAGGACCCCCACTCACAGACAGCACTCACAACCCACGCACCACCCGCCGCCTCACACCCTAGCAGGACCCCCACTCACAGACAGCACTCACAACCCACGCACCACCCGCCGCCTCACACCCTAGCAGGACCCCCACTCACAGACAGCACTCACAACCCACGCGCCACCCGCCGCCTCACACCCTAGCAGGACCCCCACTCACAGACAGCACTCACAACCCACGCACCACCCGCCGCCTCACACCCTAGCAGGACCCCCACTCACAGACAGCACTCACAACCCACGCACCACCCGCCGCCTCACACCCTAGCAGGACACACGACTCAGATTTTTACATCACTTATGCCACCAAAATATACATTGTACTGTGGTGTGGTTACAATAAACCATTTTTATACAACATCGTATTACATTTTCTTCCATCTTTCTTTTCAATATTATTATCCAACCTTTACAACAAACAGTCACCTATTGTTCCACGATTTATAAATAATACTACCTATTACGCATTTACCTCCCGGGCAACGCCGGGTCTCTCAGCTAGTCAATAATAAAAATATAAATATGTGAATTGATCAAATGTACAATATTCAAATACCTAAAATACAAATAATGATTACACCACTAGTTAATTGTGTGAATTACTTAAATGATATATATATATGTCTAATAATATAGTCAGTGCTAAAAAATATATTCAGTGTTAAAAAATATATAATAAAAAATAAATAAACTGTATATATACAGAGAGCTCAAATCAATCACTGATGCCCCAACGCGTTTGGTGAGTATGCCCTAAGTGACATGTCCATGAAATGCGTTGGAGCAGCAGTGGTTGGTTTAAGCCCTCTGTCAGTGGTGCCTCTCTAGTTCTCTACAACAGGAACTGCAGTAGCTCAGCAGGCTCTTTTTGTTGCGTTGTTATTTTTACTAGTATTATTATTTACACTAAAAGAATAGGCAGAAAAGGCTGTATTTCCCTTGCAAGAAATAGAAGCCATTTATAATAATACAGGCAGGCCTACAGTATACGGGGTGCTACAGTACTACAAGAAGATGTAGCAGTGTTTCACTGCAAGGTGCATCGTTAAAGTGTTAATCATTTAAAGGCCAATGGGAGTCATAAGGGCATGTCTACTAAGGGCAGACATCATGAAAATGAGGGTGTCCTCCTCAAGATAAGTGTGCATCATAATATTCTGTGTTACGCTGAACGGTATGAATATACGTATTCATGTAAGGGCAGTCAATATAGACTGTAGATATGTGTAGACTAGGGGTGCTCGACTCTGGTCTTCAAGATGCCCCCAACAGGTCAGATTTTCAGGATATCCCAGCTTCATCTTCAGCTCCCAGCTTCAGCACAGGTGGCTCAATCAGTCCCTGCTTCAGCATAGGCGGCTCAATCAGTCTTTGCTTCAGCCCAGGTGGCTCAATCAGATTGAGCCATCTGTGCTTTCGGTGGGATATCCTTAAAACCTGACCTGTAGGGGTCTTGAGGACTGAAGTTGAGCCCCTCTGGTGTAGAGGGAACTTATTTGTGAATTAGTAGAATGATCTAATCTTGACCTGGTTTCAGACTTGAAATGACTTTTAATAGTTAAGAGAAGAAAAAAACATATAGCAGGTAACTAAATAATTTGTCATATTGGACGTGTGCTGGGGCCTCTTTGTCTATTGGTAGACGGGACATAACTCGAGAAAACATGACTTCTATTTCTCGTTGAAAACTCAAACCGGTTAACAGCCATCATTTTGTGAGTCCAAGAACAGAAACTCTAGCCGCTACACCACCCCCTTACTCGATACAGATGCAGCACGACATTGTTCCTCCAGGCAACACAACATAATCCAATTCAATCCAAGCATGAGAATATTACAGAGTTCCGGATTCAATGGCAGCACAGAATATCCCAACGGATGGAACGATGGATCCAGCTCCCGCTGTAATATTCTGCATGCAAATGTAACCCCCTCATCACACACAGCAATGCAAGTAGCGACCCCACGTACTTACTTGGTAAATGAGATTTTTATTTATTTTTGTCTCGTCGGTTACGAGTAATTACTGCAGTCAATGGGGGAAAAAAAGAGTTTGTAAACACAAGGTACAGCGTCACATTTGGAGAAGGCCGGCGGTTACAGACTAAGCTATGAGCGCTAAAGTGAGGGAGGTCCAGCAAGAGAAGAGTAATATAAGAAGCGTTGCATAGCGGAAGGAGACGAGATAACGGCGCCTTATCTGCTCTTGAGATTCTTTTTTTTTCTCACACTGGTGATGGGCAAAAAAAAAAAAGATCCCTTGGCTTGTTAATTAGATGCGATGAAATCGTGCGCCGTCTAGTTTCAGCGCCAGATATTTGGTCATTGTCCCTGGTCAGAGGTGGGGATGTGAGAAACGTTTGCAGGGGTTTGCAAACCATGTGACAGTTCAGAGTTTTGCTAAGCCTTGTACAGGCCAGAGGTGTAGAGAGCGAGAAGGTGGGAAATAAGAGGAGAAAGACGGGTATATCTCTCAGGTATATATATATATTCTCTCTCTCTCTCTCTCTCTCTCTCTCTCTCTCACACTATCTTTTCAGCCACCTGTTCTGAAGCAGAGAGATCCTGCAAACCTGAATTGTTTGTGACCCTTGAGGACCCGGAGTTGGCCACCCCTGGTGTAGGTGGTCAGTGTATCCTAAACAACCGCTTTACCAACTCAGTTTGGCCAACACAGAAACCATTTGGGTATTTGCTTATAAACGTATCAGCCGTGTGGGCCTATGTAGGGATATGTTTAACAAACAGAGGAACCACCTGGGCCCATGTGAGGATATGTTACAATTGTGTTCCTGGGGCAATGAATGAGAGCTGGCTTCAGGCCTCGGCCTGTTCTACTCTATCAACCATGTGTAGTATATCAAAGGCACCATTTACTTTAGCTCTGAAATCTCACGCTTTTCATGGCTGCTTCTGATGACATGTACTGCTGTGGTCATCGGGGATATAGTAATGCATGCTGGGTATTGTATTGTATGTCTTTATTTATATAGCGCCATTTATGTACATAGCGCTTCACAGTAGTAATACATGTGGTAATCAAATAAATAACAGATAATATAAATAACAGATCATGGGAATAAGTGCTTTAGACATAAAAGTAACATTAAGGAGGAGGAGTCCCTGCCCCGAGGGGCTTACAGTCTAATTGGTAGGTAGGAGAACGTACAGAGACAGTAGGAGGGAGTTCTGGTAAGTGCATCTGCAGGGGGCCAAGCTTATGTATCATGTGTTCAGAATATCCACACTGCAATTCATATGCCTCTTTAAGTAAGTGTGTCTTAAGGTGGGTCTTAAAGGTGGATAGAGAGGGTGCAAGTCAGGTACTGAGGGGAAGGGCATTCCAGAGGTGTGGGGCAGTCTGTGAAAAAGGTTTAAGGCGGGAGAGGGCTTTAGATACGAAGGGGGTAGAAAGAAGACATCCTTGAGAAGAACGCAAGAGTCTGGATGGTGCATAACGAGAAATTAGGGCTGAGATATAGGGAGGGGCAGAAGAGTGTAAAGCTTTAAAAGTGAGGAGAAGAATGGAGTGTGAGATGCAGGATTTGATCTGAAGCCAGGAGAGGGATTTCATGAGGGGAGATGCTGAGACAGATCTAGGAAAGAGTGGAGTGATTCTGGCAGCAGCGTTTAGGATAGATTGTAGGAGAGACAGGTGAGAGGCAGGAAGGCCGGACAGCAGGAGGTTACAGTAATCAAGACGGGAGAGAATGAGGCCTGAGTCAGAGTTTTAGCAGTCGAGCAACAGAGGAAAGGGCGTATCTTTGTTATATTGCGGAGGAAAAAGCGACAGGTTTTAGAAATGTTTTGAATGTGAGGGGCGAATGTGAGAGAGGAGTCGAGTGTGACCCCTAGGCAGCGTGCTTGGGCTACTGTGTGAATGATCGTAGTTCCAACAGTAATGTGGAAGGAGGTAGTAGGGCCAGGTTTGGGAGGAAGTATGAGGAGCTCTGTTTTAGCCATGTTGAGTTTTAGGCGGCCGAGGGCCATCCAGGATGATATAGCAGAGAGACATTCAGAAACTTTGGTCTGTATAGCAGGTGTAAGATCAGGTGTTGAAAAGTATATTTGTGTGTCGTCAGCATAGAGGAGATAATTAAACCCAAAAGATGTTATAAGGTCACCTAGAGAGAGTGTGTACAGAAAAAAGAGAAGAGGTCCCAGGACAGACATACTGATAGGTTGTGTCTAAAGAGAGGGGGGCAAGGATAATTGATGTGAATATAGAGCCTCTCATTATCAATTGACAACCCTGCCTTCACGTGGCGCCCCTCGTTTCTAACAAAATGGGCTCTGTCGACCCTTGGGCCTGGTGTCCCCGTGGGAATAGAACTAAGTGGAGAAAAACTACAGCGCTCCCCTTTAACACTTCAAGATACAATTGTGAATGCACATATATATCCCCGTGGGTATATCCTGCTAAACAACTCCCCTGGGTCTTTTTAAAGAAAACTTTTCAGTGGAAGTCGCCTATAGCCATCCGTGGGTGAAGAGGCGGAAAGTAAAGCAAGTCTAAAGAGATAATAATATATTTAGTGGCTTGGTGCGTTGGTTTCAGACTTGATGGGCCATATTTACTAAGGTGTGCTACTCCATACTCCAGCAACGCTTAATAAATACAGTCTATTAAAGGGGGTTGGGCAGTGAAGCAGCTTCCAACTTTTTTTGAAGTAACCCTGCTGAATAAATATAGTCCTTTATGGCTCATTCACCTGAATGGACCATGTGGTGTTTTTTTAGCGCTGGAATGGAATAACACTGCTTGGTAAATATGGCCCTAATTTCTTATAAAAAGCTATGTAGCCAATGATCGTTACTGCCACGGTCCATATAATACTGGATGGTCCTTAGTTGCCCGACAACCGATACGCCCAAAATGAAGCACCTCTTATTACTATCTAAGCCAGACCCCATCGTCTTCCTCTCCCCACAGTCAACAGGACAACCGTGTACCTAGTGCCCCGTTCTCTCACAAACTCTTTCTAAACCTTTCCATTTCATCCACGCTTTATTGTTCTTCTTCAGGGGTGAAACTGGAGTGCGTGCCTTTATTCTCTACTATCTGACCCGGCTGCTAAAAGGCCGCCATGTCTCTTCTAGCGTTTTCCATTACAACCTAGTGAAAATGATGCTCGAATCATTAAACTCTATCATACAGTCTGTAGTTAAAGGGATTATAGAGATGTAAGGAAAAGACAAACAAAGCCGTCTAGTCTACTGTACTCCCAGGCTCGGCACTCGTCTGCACCTCACTTATTTAATGGCACCAAATTATTTCAAATGGGTTTCATTGAAAATCAGTATTGTTCCATTGAAATTGTAGTTTTTGGCCCCCAAATATCACTAATTTAAGTCCTTGGAGGTGGACATCTCTGCGGTCTTTGGGGTAGTGCAACAGGGAATTACAAAGCCTTTCGTGGTCTGAGGAATCCAGCAGGGAGCTGGTTAATTGCAGCTAAAGACAATTAACCAGTCTCCACCTGGCTAATCAGAGCTGTAGAAAAGCCTCCTGTGGGAAACTGCTTGGAGAGACTCCTTAGCACATTCACAACTGTGCTGACAAAGGAGACGATGTCTTGAGCACATGGGCTGTGCCGATATCAAGACAACCGGACAACAGACCCTCTACTCCTGGACACAGAGGATCCAGGAACTTCAGTGAACACCCATCCAGACCCCCCCCCCCCCCCCGGTTGTGCTAAGCAAGGTGATGAGTGTGTTACCTGCCAGGCCGCTGGCACGGAGTCCCCTGTGGAAACTATTTTTTTTTAAATGATTATTTAGGGGGCATTTTTTTGCACGGGGGCCACTTAAAGTGTATTTACGCCACTGAACCCAAACACTCCCACCACCACTGCATCTGGAAATGCCCAGAGCTGCCCAAGAGAAGGTCACTGCGTTGTATTCCAATGACATTGCGGCTTTATACCGGTCTGCCTGAATGAGCAAGACCCGGCGGCCATACTGTATTTCCCCCGGAGCAGCAAATGAGCTTTTGTGAGGTTATTAGCTTTTGGGAGCTAAATATACTGGGAACCAGATCCAGGGGACACCACAGCTTACATAATATAGAGATATAGTATATTATAAAATGAATAGAAAAGGGAAAAAAAAAATCAACCAGCAGGGATTGCTTCTTTACTACAGCTCATTTTGAAAAATTCTTTAGCATAACAAAAAACAAAAGGTTAAGCTCATTAAAAATAAAAAAAAAAGGTCTGCCTATTAAGCCCAGTCAGTTCACTCAAATAGTAATCGTTATCCCGAGGCCTACTCTCCACCATCAAGCCTGGCTCCTGTTGCCTAGCAACCAATGAGCCTGAACATGAAAAAACGGTCCACTGAGCATCTCTGAACACACTGCCAGTGCCCTCTCCAGAGTCAGGCACGCTGGGCACTTATTCAGGTTTCCGGGAAGACAGGGGAATAACACACTGCGCTGTTTCATTCTGAGGAAAGAGGAGACTTTTAAAGGCCTCCCTCAAAACTGCTTTTTTTTATGCTCCATTTGTGGATTCTTTTATTTCTTTTCAGCATGTTACAACCGCAGAGGTTTTATTTAACATTGTGCTGCAAATATTTACAGGCAGAAAAGATATGGAAACGGTTTCTTCCAATGGAATGAGGCATGCGTCACTACAGTCTTAGTTTAGGATTTTGTAAGGAAAAGAATAAATAAAATATATGATTTATTGCTACCACCTGACTGCCTATATATCGGAATTCCTCTAGAAAATGACTGCTTCCATCAAAAAGATAGACATATAGGAGAGGCCTGGGGATAGGTTTATGGGCTGAAATCAGAGTTGCCATCTTCAACTGAAGGCCAACCCGGAGATGTTTAAAAAAGACAAAAAAAAGCACTTCCTCCTGGCGTCCTCCTGTCATCTTCCCCCTGCAACTCACTTTAAAATGGCTGCTCTGCGTCAAATGACGCCCCGTTGCCATGACAATGGGACACTATGCGGCGTCAGGACATCATGCGGCGTCAAGTTGCCATGACAACGTGGTGCCGCATGACGTCGTGACATCACGCTGCGTCTCGTTCTCATGGCAACGGGCGTCATGTAAAGCTGTCCCGTCATGTGGCGTTCCCGTTGGCATGGCAACGCAGCACCATTTGCCGCCGCACAGCCATATTGCCAGTATTTGCAGGGGGGAAAATACCGGGAGACGTTGCCGCCGCCACTGCCCGCCTGCCCAGGTTTGTCACCACCTGGATGTCTACTGGGTAAACCCGTAGCCCGGAGATACGTAGTCTCGTGAAACCCGGAGTGGTGGCAACCCTGTCTGAAATAATATTTTTACCCTCCCCCCATATATATTGACATATGAAAATAGAAAATATTGACCCAGACGTTATCAACCCCCAGAACTGGCCATTTGGAAGCAAAGGGCTTATAGGAATGCCAAGAGGGTTCTCTAGAACGTGTATCTTATTTAGGGTGACCAGAAAGTCCCGTTTTTTGGGGGGGGCTCTGTCCTGGTTTTCTGTGCCACTGGTGAGCGTCAACTGTGCATGCGCAAAGAGCGCTTGCCGACCGCACAGTCGGCACTTCCCGGCTGTCCGTGCGCATGCGCAATCGACAAGCTCCGATGACGTATGCGCATGAGCGGCAGACAAACGGCGTTCACGCACTCACAGTTGGCAGGTGCCGATTGCGCATGCACACGAGCAGCCGGGACGTGCCCATCGCGCATGCGTGGTCGACAAGGACTCTTTGCGCATGCGCAGTCGGCGGTTTTTTTTCCGGGTCACCCTAGTCTTATTGCCACTGTATCAACCTATGTCAGAGAAAGTGTTTATAGAAAACAAGATGGTGAGGAGTCACGTCTTGCATGTGCGGTAATACAATGGCCCATGAAGGTTATTTAAAGCAGAAAAACATGTGAAATCTTATCTTTATTTTTAATAAATCAGTTCTGCAGTATTAGGTAAAAGTGACTGTTTTTTTTTTTTTTTAATCCAAATCCATAATGCCATTTTTAATTAGTTTTAAAGCGTCCTTGATTTCTACAGCAGGGTTTAGCCCACCTCCCCAGCAGTGCAAGATCTTTGTAGAACTTTCCTGTTTGTGATTTGTTGCCAAATTTCCCAGCAGTTTGAGCTGCAAACTGTAACAGTAGACAATGTTACCTTAGTAATATCAGGATACATTGTAGCTGCTGAGTTACACTGACTGAAGGATTGATCGAAACTGAAAAGCAGCCATTATGTTAGGCACACAATCAGGATTGTTACAGATGTGTAACAGGAGTACCAAACGCTTGCCAGCGTAGGTAAGACTGTAGAATTATACATTGTCACGTGCCTCACATATACAAACAAGGGGAATGCAATATTGCTGATTTAATTTGTCTCCCGGGGGCAAAACGAGACAGATTCAAGAACTGCAAAACAATTGCACCACATTCAAAGGATAAACTTCCGTTGCTTTCAGTAAAATACCTTTTCTTTGAGAAATCTGGTGCCACTTATTTTAATTGGGGTTTTCCCAATTTCGCAAAGAAAAACGTGCTGAGGTGCACTGCAATCCTTTTTGCTCACAGCTGCATGAGGAGATAGGAACTAGTTAAAGAACCATTTCCTTTAAAAAAAAATTTTTTTAAAATATCCTCTCTCTCCCCCCTCAGTGGGAAGAAGGGGGTCTCCGGAGCTGAACCGCGTTCGTTTCATCTCCGGGGACCCCCTGCTTCGTGAGATACTTACATCTGGAGGGGGCAAGCAAAACAAAGCTAGGGTCGTGTGAAGAGAGGAGCGCTGAAAGATAAACAGGAAGGCGGTGGAAGGGAAGAGAGACGCGGTCATTATTATTTATAAAGTGCCAACATATTCCACATCTTGCCACCACTTGGGGCCCCTCCTGTACCTCTAACGGCTGCGCTTATAGTGCCGGCAACAGCGCAGCGGCGTCGCGTTTAAAATTTATTTATTGACGCCGTCGCGTGCGCTTGTAGTAGAAGAGACGCGACGGCGTGAACGGCTCGGTCACGATCGCTGGAAGTCACTTCAATGTGATTTTTCCAGCGACCGCAGCGTGACGTCAGCGTCGCAGTCGCGTCGCCGTCACTATAAACGCTTAGTGCTGTCGGCAGCGACAGCGACGTTACGGTCGCTGGAAAAATGAAATTGACTTGTCTTCCAGCGATCGCGACCGAGCCGTCACGCCATACATTTGTTTTGCTGCGGCGTCGCCGTCACTATAAGCGCAGCCTTAGATGGTATACTTGGCACTTGGCAGTGGTGTCCGTTTGTCCCCTCTCACGTCAGCGAGCAGGAGAACCAGTAGGAAAGAAGCAGCTGGCACAGTAAAGAAAACAGTAAATGCTTGACGCATCACTTCGCAATTTGTTGGCGAGACAGTGAATCGGTGGCGAAAGTCTGTGATCCCCGATACACTTTTAGCCCTTTAATGTTCGGCAAGACGTTTTTGCCCGGAATCCAATTTGTAACAAAAAATGTGAATTATTTTGGATAGCGTTGCACATCCCAAGTTACAGTATGTCAGGGGGGCCCATCTCCAGTGCTCAATCCCCCAACAGGTCAGGTTTTCAGGATATCCCAGCTTCAGCTCAGGTGGCATCGACTGAGCCTCTGATTGAGCCACCTGTGCTGAAGCTGGGACTTATTGAGCCACCTGTGCTGAAGCAGGGACTGATTGAGCCACCTGTGCCGAAGCTGGGATATCCTGAAAACCTGACCTGTTGGAGGGGGAGGAGGTGGGCTTGAGGACTGGAGTTGAGCCCCCTGCGTTATGTTAACGACCCCCCCGCCCTAACTCTCCTTTTCACGCCTATTTTTGTGGCCAATTCTAAATGTGGGTCTTCTGTTCACAAGCCGGGAAGCAGCCAACGTAATGAGTTTGCGCCGCAACGCCCACCGTCGTTAGGCCTCTGTAAATCAGTCCCAAGGTGTCTTGCGGAGTAACACCGCTTAGTAAACATGGACCTGTGTGACCCATTGAACTTGAATGGGATGAGGAGGTGTCTTCCACATGGAGCATCGGCCCTTAATAAATATGATCTTACCCTAGCTACACCACTGCATCGGGTCCTGATGCTTTAGATGGCAGCTTGAGAGAAAAATTACACATTTGTTTCCAGGAGAAGCAGAAGCCGGAGTCATTAGTAACGCATCTTATTGCATGTAAAGCCCCCCCTGATACATTCGGGGACATCACTGACATCACAAGCCCAAGATGTCTACCTCCATGAAAAGATGGATCCCTCCCTCGTCTTATTTCAGGTTTAATTCTGCACTTCTTTTACATACAACTTCACGTGTGTATCTAAGGGAAACCCCTCAGCAGCTCATCAAAAGAATGAATAGCTACTGGGGAGGGACATGGGGGGATCATACAGTATATATGGAACAAGCCCTGCAAGCAAATGGTGTCTGAGGTTTCGGTACATGGGACAATTGGCAGGCTGTGTGGACCTTTTCTAAGTGGTCCTTATCTGGCATCAATATGTTTGTGACTATCTTGCCAGATGGGTGCTGGAGTCCTCATCTAGTTCTTCATTCACAGGTCAGCGACTCCTTACACACATAGAGTGACGTACACAGTGATGAGAGGGCAGCTCGCACTGCCTGTGAGAGACCCAGGACAAGGCAACAAGAGGGAGAGAGGAAAACAGAGGGACATATACACACTTAGAAGCATTAACATCAGCGGCAACACTGAGCAGAAAGTAAAACTAGCTGCTACAGTACTGCGGGAGGGCAGGTTCAGAGTGCATCTGCCGCCGTACTAATAGTATAAATACAATACTATATATGTCATGGATTCCCAGTGGAGTGCAGAATGTCAGGGGGTGTTCTGGTGGTTATCTGTTTGTGTGGTTACCTGTAAGGTTTTGATCTCCCTAATGTAATGGCACATCTATTTTCTCAGTAATTCCCAAACAGGGGTTCGCCATTGCTACCCACAATGCTTTGCATCCACAGCGACAAGGCATTGTGGGGCGTGACTTTGGAAGTTTCCGCAGTGAGTGACAGCAATACACTGAGGTGCAGTTTGGGGCATTATTAAGCGTGGGTTCGCCCCCCCCTGAGCTCAGGACACTATACCGCCTGGGATCGGTCACACGGTCTTGTTAGCGATAGTCTGATGAGTCGGCAATAAGATTTATTAATTAGAGGTTCGTGGAACAAATGCTTTCTAAGGGGGGTGCACAATGTAAAAAAAAGTCGGGAACCACTGCCCTAGGTTATCTTGCAGATAGCTCTAGATTATTTTTGCAGATAACTACATAATTTTGCAGAAAGCTCTCTAGATTCTACCTTTTATTGACCCGACTTTCGATTTCCACAGGTCTCGTCATAAAAAAAAAATGAAGATTATTACTATATGAAATATATGTCTTTTCAAAATAATGTCGGTACGTTTATGAATACGATACCTTAAATGACATTTTCCTCTGTATACAACTCCCTGCCTCCTGAACATTAGGTCAAAGCCCTTCTGTAACAATTCTGTGCAAATCTATGAATGATTCCTGAGAGGAAGTCAAGGCGGATAAGATAATTATTTCTGCCGAATGCATTACGAGTCTCTTCTGTTCTACGATCTGTAAATAATTTGTGATTAAGTCAAATTTGCAAACAAATGTCATGAAATATGCAAATTATAATAAGAATTTGGTGTAGATAGATAGAAAAACACTGTAAAAGCAGGACAAATGAATGATCTAGCACTGCTGCTTCATTACATTCTGTTATCCATACAACAGTTTCCGGCATCTTTGCTACGTGTTGCCAAGTGTAATACACCACAAATGAGAGAGGCTGAGATTATTTACTTATCTGTCTTTTTCCTTCTCCTAAAAAAATAAATCCCTGTTGCCCACCTCCTCTTCACAGAGGCTCCCAAGGAAGAGGCTGGTTTGTGCCCCAGAGATTAGTGAGGAATCTCAATATACTGCAGCCTCTTTAATACGTGCAGTGTAACCAATACCATGACAAAATATATAATGCATTGTACTTCATTTGATTAAAGTCAATTATTTAAAATACATTGTAGCCTTATTAAACACCCATTGTTTGTCCAAGAACCCAAACTTTCACTCATTTTAGTCTTTAGACTTATTTTTATCTTGAGGGGGAAAAAACAACCTATTCTATGTATCAAAGGTCCCCTATAAAGTCTTATCATTTTAAGATGAGCCTTAATTTCATGACGCGGTCCTATTGCAATAACTTTATTTTCTCTTACATCCATCAAGTTATTGAAGGAGCAGCTAGGGGATGGGATCCAGGATGTGGTTATAGGAACAGGTAGGAGAGGGATTATAGGGAGCGGTTATAGAAGCAGTTAGGGGAGGAGTTATAGGGAGCGGTTATAGGAGCAGTTAGAGGAGGAGTTATAGGGCGTGGTTATAGGACCAGTTAGAGGAGGAGTTATAGGGAGCGGTTATAGGAGCAGTTAGGGGAGGAGTTATAGGGAGCGGTTATAGGAGCAGTTAGGGGAGGAGTTGTAGGGTCAGTTAGGGGAGGAGTTATAGGGAGCGGTTATAGGATCAGTTAGGGGAGGAGTTATAGGGAGCGGTTATAGGATCAGTTAGGGGAGGAGTTATAGGGAGCGGTTATAGGAGCAGTTAGGGAAGGAGTTATAGGGAGCGGTTATAGGAACAGTTAGGGGAGGAGTTATAGGGAGCGGTTGTAGGAGCAGTTAGGGGAGGAGTTATAGGGAGCGGTTGTAGGAGCAGTTAGGGGAGGAGTTATAGGGAGCGGTTGTAGGAGCAGTTAGGGGAGGAGTTATAGGGAGCGATTGTAGGAGCAGTTAGGGGAGGAGTTATAGGAGCAGTTACAGGAGAAGTTAGGGGGGGACTTATGGGAGGAGTTATAGAAGCAGTTAGGAGAGGAGCTATAGGGACCAGTTGGGAGGAGTTATAGGGAGCAGTTATAGGAGCAGTTAGGGGAGGAGATATAGGGAGCAGTTATAGGGAGCAGTTATAGAAGCAGTTAGGGGAGGAGTTATAGGGAGCGGTTATAGAAGCAGTTAGGGGAGGAGTTATAGGAGCAGTTAGGGGAGGAGTTATAGGGAGCAGTTATAGAAGCAGTTAGGGGAGGAGTTATAGGGAGCGGTTATAGAAGCAGTTAGGGGAGGAGTTATAGGGAGCAGTTATAGAAGCAGTTAGGGGAGGAGTTATAGGGAGCGGTTATAGAAGCAGTTAGGGGAGGAGTTATAGGGAGCAGTTATAGAAGCAGTTAGGGGAGGAGTTATAGGGAGCGGTTATAGAAGCAGTTAGGGGAGGAGTTATAGGGAGCAGTTATAGAAGCAGTTAGGGGAGGAGTTATAGGGAGCGGTTATAGAAGCAGTTAGGGGAGGAGTTATAGGGAGCGGTTATAGGATCAGTTAGGGGAGGAGTTATAGGGAGCGGTTATAGAAGCAGTTAGGGGAGGAGTTATAGGGAGCGGTTATAGAAGCAGTTAGGGGAGGAGTTATAGGGAGCAGTTATAGAAGCAGTTAGGGGAGGAGTTATAGGGAGCGGTTATAGAAGCAGTTAGGGGAGGAGTTATAGGGAGCGGTTATAGAAGCAGTTAGGGGAGGAGTTATAGGGAGCGGTTATAGGATCAGTTAGGGGAGGAGTTATAGGGAGCGGTTATAGAAGCAGTTAGGGGAGGAGTTATAGGGAGCGGTTATAGGATCAGTTAGGGGAGGAGTTATAGGGAGCGGTTATAGGATCAGTTAGGGGAGGAGTTATAGGGAGCGGTTATAGGATCAGTTAGGGGAGGAGTTATAGGGAGCGGTTATAGGATCAGTTAGGGGAGGAGTTATAGGAGCAGTTAGTGGAGGAGTTGTTGTGAGCGGTTATAGGATCAGTTAGAGGAGGAGTTATAGGGAGAAGTTATAGGATCAGTTAGAGGAGGAGTTATAGGGAGCGGTTATAGGATCAGTTAGAGGAGGAGTTATAGGGAGAAGTTATAGGATCAGTTAGGGGAGGAGTTATAGGGAGCGGTTATAGGATCAGTTAGAGGAGGAGTTATAGGGAGTGGTTGTAGGAGCAGTTAGGGTAGCTATTATAGGGAGCGGTTATAGGATCAGTTAGAGGAGTTATTGTGAGCGGTTATAGGATCAGTTAGAGGAGGTGTTATAGGGAGTGGTTATAGGATCAGTTAGGGGAGGAGTTATAGGGAGCGGTTATAGGATCAGATAGGGGAGGAGTTGTAGGGAGCGGTTATAGGATCAATTAGGGGAGGAGTTGTAGGGAGCGGTTATAGGATCAGTTAGGGGAGGAGTTGTAGGGAGCGGTTATAGGATCAGTTAGGGGAGGAGTTGTAGGGAGCGGTTATAGGATCAGTTAGGGGAGGAGTTATAGGGAGCGGTTATAGGATCAGTTAGGGGAGGAGTTATAGGGAGCGGTTATAGGATCAGTTAGGGGAGGAGTTGTAGGGTCAGTTAGGGGAGGAGTTGTAGGGAGCGGTTATAGGATCAGTTAGGGGAGGAGTTGTAGGGAGCGGTTATAGGATCAGTTAGGGGAGGAGTTATAGGGAGCGGTTATAGGATCAGTTAGGGGAGGAGTTATAGGGAGCGGTTATAGGATCAGTTAGGGGAGGAGTTATAGGAGCAGTTAGTGGAGGAGTTGTTGTGAGCGGTTATAGGATCAGTTAGAGGAGGGGTTATAGGATCAGTTAGAGGAGGAGTTATAGGGAGCGGTTATAGGATCAGTTAGGGGAGGAGTTATAGGGAGCGGTTATAGGATCAGTTAGGGGAGGAGTTATAGGAGCTGTTAGTGGAGGAGTTATAGGAGCTGTTAGTGGAGGAGTTGTTGTGAGCGGTTATAGGATCAGTTAGAGGAGGAGTTATAGGGAGCGGTTATAGGAACTGTTAGAGGAGGAGTTATAGGGAGCGGTTATAGGATCAGTTAGAGGAGGAGTTATAGGGAGCGGTTATAGGATCAGTTAGAGGAGGAGTTATAGGGAGCGGTTATAGGATCAGTTAGAGGAGGAGTTATAGGGAGCAGTTATAGGAGCAGTTAGGGGAGGCGTTATTAAGAGCCGCTTAATGGGATATGATGCATCCCCCTGTGTATATTGCTGTAGCATTGTGATTAAACTACATGTGTTGTTGACCCCTGTTCTGGCCGTGACGGGGTTGGCGGTCCGGTTTGCTCTCTGAACCAGCCCTGCGCAGTGGAGAGAAGGCTTGAAGCATGCAGAAGTGGGAGACGTGAAACAGGCGAGTTACCTGACAGATAACGTTATCATAGTAAGCCAATGCACGGGCATGGGGGGAGAGGTTACACGGCGCATCGCATAGTTTCCTTACATTTGGGTGCGAGCCTTCCGCAATCGTGGAGAGAGAGAAATTATCATTGTGGAGCTCGGAAGGAGTCCTGTACCTGCTGGAAGGAGAGAGGGGACAGGGACAAGAGAGAAACGTTTTATTACTCACGGGGAACTGAAAGTGATCCGTTTCCCAAATGACTGATGACCAGTCCCAAAACCAACATTACTTCCCAGGTGATCAGTGTGTCACCCCCTCCCCCCCCCCCCTTTGGCATTACTAGGGCCTTAGTGGGTTAACTGTGTGGGCCCACACAGAGTAACGCCCCTTTGCCCATCACATGGTGACTAGGCAGATTCCTAGCCCTGGTGATAGCGATCTCACTGCACAACATATATTGTAGAAAGAGGTTTCTAGAAGGTCAGGTCCCAGTAGGAGTTGAAGAAGAGGGACCTCACTGTGAATAGTGTCTGTATATAGGTTATAATACAGATGAGTCTAGGATATAGGGTAAGGAGCCCCTTTATTGTTTTATAGTTAGGGACAGTGCCCTACATAGTTAGTGTCCCCAGGAATGGCTCCCCGCTTCTCTCACGATTCACATAGAGGAAGCCTATGCCATGTAGGGGTTCCCCAAGCCGCAGCCTGAGGCATAGCTGGATCAGCACAATCGGAGGGTCCATTGCTGACTCTCATCCAAAAAGCCCTGAGACTGGGATACTGACAGCAGACAGAGAGAGAGAGAGTAGTACTGTACAAGGCCCAACATGGGGGCCCCTCGGGATGGAGCATTACCAACGCTATACAGCACAGGGATCAATTAGGTAACACATAAACAGGCAAGTCTTAGCACCGCCCGAGCGAGCAGCCAGGGGAGAGGATACCGGCAGCACAAACAGTGAACAATAATGAAACTGTGCAAGAAGTAGCGTACATGTGGCGATTGAGACGGTATCACCGGGGATTCCTGGCGCCCATCATTGCATTACCAACGCCCGCCCTGCACGGGTCCAGCGCACTTACCACCGACTCTCAGTAAGCCAATTAAAGAGACATTTGATGTTAACTCCTCAGGAGCCGCGGCAAGGAGGGATACGTGAGTTATAATGAGCCAGTCCTGTTATTCCCATTGGTGTTCTGGTTTAATACGAATGGAAGCCCGGTCTAGATGATTGCGCTGGTTTGGAGTTATTGGGCCGGTATAGTATAGGCAACATAGGTTTGGCAACATAGGTTTGGCAACCGTTCATTTAATTAGCTATTTCTGGCTTGTCTCTTACCGACCATAATATTATGCAGTGAAAAAACCATAATAATGACCCCAGGTGAAGTACGGTGGGACGAAACCGGTTGGGCCTTTTTTGATGCTTTGAGGCCACTGTACCCAATCTCCTGAGAAGCCCTGATTGGAAGGAGACTGCCGTGACGCGGCGGAGTGCCCCCACTGCAGGTGAGAGACGCTGGCGGAGGCAATCGCGGTCTGTTCCTTATTGAGAAGTGGAGCGGTCGCATCGGGTGCTGTTATCTAAGGAGAAGGGTTGAAGTGCGCCCGAAGTCACTTCTTGTTTACTTACCAGCGGGGAGAGTGTGAGTGTGTTACCAGCGGGGAGAGTGTGTGTGTTACCAGCGGGGAGAGTGTGAGTGTGTTACCAGCGGGGAGAGTGTGAGTGTGTTACCATTCCCCTCAATAATATTATGCAGGGCTGCAACCCAATACTACGGAGAGCAGAGTACAGGAGAAGGAGGGTGGGAGGGGATAAGGATTTCTGCACAGCTAGAAACAGGGCGGAGGATCTTTTCTTTACAGGCAGGGATCCAGCTGCAATTAATTATCGGGACTGCATCCGGGCAGAGGGTAAAGCTCCAGGATAAATACAGGGATTAACTCATTACACACATGATTCCGCCTATAAACACTGACTTGGGTGCAGGATGTTAACCCCTTCACTGCCAAAGGGGCCTGGAACCGGTATGCGTTGCAGGGAAGTGGTTATAAATGCAGTCCCCCCCCCCACCCCCCGCAGGCATATTATTTTTTATTTCTTCACCATACTACGCAGTTGGGTGTCTATTTTCGCCTCTTTTTACGCCTACAAAATGGAGCCCCAAACTGGTTAACATGATTGGTAAGCAACTCCCGCGCTGTGACATCACTGGACGTCCTATAGCCATATCTGAGAGGCTCAACATGAGACAGTTTATCTGATAAGTCTCTTTAGCGTAAACTTGGAAAACAGCCCTGTGCTGCGTGGTGTGGTGCAGCATGTTAGAATAAACAAGCCGGAGTCTCGCCATGTGAACACTGTACTGCAGGCTTTTTGGGCCTTATTAATTAAAAATTATTTAACAAAACAAAACAGCAGGCGAAATAAAAAGTAAGGTTAGTAAGGTCATTTAACGGACATCACAATGAAGCTATAACTTCAAAAGGTCAAATAAATGTAACACTGTTTCTCCCACCCGGTGGGAGATTTGGCCATTACTGGTCGTGTGGTGCATGATACCTGCTGGTAACAGGAGGGCTGAGTCGTCCGCCGGTGGTAATGGGGACACAGGAACAGGCTTCTGGGGTTCATACCCCACATATCTCTTTAGCAATGCAGCGCTTCCATCTGCCGTAGGCTCCAGGAACTGAAGGTGATCTCCCACGGTAGAACTATTACCTCTCCCCCCAGTAAGATCACACACCAGGCCGGCGGTATAAGCAAACAGGAACGATGTATAGTCTCTCTCAGTACAGCACAGTTACACGGCAGGTGCTGCCCACAACAGCAACTCACAGCTACCCCTGAAGGATGGTCCCTGGACCTTCACTACAGGCCATGGGCACCCGCAGCAGTCCCAGCCCTTCCCCACCTCCCTAGCAGGGGCAGAGGTATGGTACACACTCCACAATCACTCTCCCACCAAGGCTCTTGGTTGTGTGACCTGCCTCTCTCAAGAGGGTAGAGGCCCTACTACATTTGGGGCGGCACTGCCCTTAAGTACAGCTAGGAAGAGGGCATCAGGTCTGTCCCATGATTGGTCATGCTCAGGCCGGATGTCACCGCCTCCCGCTGTCAATCAGGTGCAGCACCAAGGAAGGGGAAAACCCCATGTTGACTACTGGCAACCTGATTGTACCAGGGCTTACTGCCAGGAGTAGGACAGACTGGTTGCCACAGGTGGCATGGCTACATACATATCTGACACACTGATGTTTCCTCAACACATTGGCCTTTAAAAAGTAGTAGTCCTGTGCTGTATGTACTGTATATTAAAAGAAATATCTACATTTATTTAACTTTGGGGCAACGCTCTTTGGGTTGTAATTTAGAAAGAAATAGCCAAACTTTATGCTGTAAAAATGTTAATGGGGGAAACTTAAAAACAAAACAAAAAAACACCCCCTTGTTCTTTAAAAACGAAGTGAAATCGTAACATCGTAAATAAAGAAAAAGGTAAGGACAAAGTATAGACAGCACACATAAATGTGTAGCCAGGTCCCCCCTGCCTGCCAAGCCCCCCCCCCCCTCACCTTCCTGGCGATCGCGGGTGCCGCCGAGCCCAATGGCGGTCCCGTCGGCCGAATGGAAGAGTGGGGGCGGTCAGAGTCCTGCTTGGGGGTTGCCAGGGCCGCGTGCGGCCGGTTGCCAGGGCCGCGATCGCGTCGCTAGGGCGCCCGGCGCTCCTGAAGCAGGGCGGCGAGGGCGCCCCATCTTCTAAGTTTTAGCGCATGCGCAGTGCAGATCGTGGTGCGGTGGCCAGCCAGGGACATTGCGCATTCGCAGTGATACCGCGCGAACCCTAGCCTACAAGGGACAGGCTCTTGGAAGGGACTACAAGTCCCATGAGCCTCAGCTGCGCCCCACGTGACGCCAGGGAGCCAATAGGGCTGAAGTATTGCCCTGCAGGCAAGAAAAGATACATTTCGCGGGCTTGGAGCACGCTAGTCAGTCAGGACCAGGACAAGCTAGGGGAAGGAGGTGAGTGCAGGGGTCAGTGACCCACTGCATTAGGCCAGCAGCCCCCTAGGTCCCAGGTAAGTCCTGAGCCACTGTGTAGCTTTTGGTGCTATAGGGACAGGCCCTAGATAGGGACACTGCCCCATTAGCTATTTGGATAGTCAGGGACACAGCGCTGAAGCCGTGCAGCCCTGCGAGGTGGGTTCTGGGCTCAGAACGCCACCAAAAACACTGAGACTAAGGTGATATTATCCACGCCTGAATTCACCCCACGCGGTGCGGAGGACGACGTTGGATCGGGCGGAATCCCTGTCGTCGTCTGCGGAACCCGGGGTGGGAGCCCCGGGCAGATATCATTCTTCAAGTGCACCAACACTGTACAGCAACGCAAGGAGCACGCCTAAAGGGTGGGGGTATCACTTGGGGACACTTACGTGGAGAGTGGCCAAGGGCCTTGTATAGTGCGATTGGACACGGTGTGGGGCTACACGGTGGTGGGAGCGGGGTGTATGTTATACCTTACCCAAATGCAACGTGGAATGATATGTACCGTAGAGTATAAGTTATGCAGTAAAGCCTGTCCTGTTTACAACTGAGTGTTTACCGTGATTGTTTCCTGTGAGGGCCTCCTCCCACTCTGTGGGGATCCCTCCCAGGTGGAGGCGTCGCACCACGAGATTGTGATATGTATGTACCCCAGGCTCCCCGAGCGGAGGCTTAGGCTCCTGAGAGCCACACAGGTATACACAGCAGTAGTAGTGTCTGTATTCACAGGGAATACCCGTTACAAATGTATAAAGGGTAATAGGTGCAATGTGGAACAAGGGGGGTCCTAATTCCTCCTAAGCAAAATACGTAAAAATAATAAATGTTCCCAGCACACAAAAGAAGGAAAATGGGGGAATGGTAAACCAAAAAGTTTAACGAGCACAACACAAAGTGAGTGAAAAAAACACAATACAAAAAGGGAGAGGGAGGGAAGGGGTGAACCAACGTAAAAGTAATATCCTAACAAGGGTTAATAAGCGTATCTTGCTGGACTGTGTGTGCTTGAGTACTTTGGACATTACCTAGATTAATGTGGTTTACTTGTGTTAACCCCTGCTAGGAGGCATTCATGTCCCATTAACCCCTATTTGGATTCATTCATGCCTTATTAACCCTTGTTGGGATACTACTTGGTTACATTATTCCCTACTAGGATACATCCATGTCTCATTGCCCATTTGTTTTTGGTGCTCTCTTTGGGAGACGTGTACAGGGACTAGGGAAGTACCATTAGATACCCTGTGTCTTTTGGGAACGGGCCTGAAGAAGGGGTTCAAATCATACCCCGAAACGCTGCCGCCCCCCTTTTCCCCTATACTTTTACGTTTGTTCACCCCATCCCTTCCCTTTCCTCCCTCTCCCTTTTTGTATTGTGGTTTTTTCACTCACTTTGTGTTGTGCTCATTAAACTTTTTGGTTTACCATTCCCCCATTTTCCTCCTTTTGTGTGCGATATGTCTCTTATAGCGTTAATTTCATGGCAAAATCACCTTTTCTGAACTTGATTGACAGAGGTTCCACACTCTTCCACACAACACAAACGGATTGCCGGGGTGGGGAGAGGGCGGGGATGCTGTAAGCTCCGAAATCTCGTCCTGCTCCTCATCTCCGGCATTTTCTCCACGTAACGACGCGTCGCCATGACAACGTGACGCTGCGACATCCCACGGCGACGTGTTGTCATGACAAAAGTGAAGTCACATGACGCCACGTCAACGCAACGTAGCTGGAGGAGATGAGGAGCAGGTCCCGGCGAAGGTAAGTGGCCCCGGCGCCACAGTATGGCTAATAAAAATAACATTACACTAATAACTTATTTTCTTACTAATACTAGCTTAATATTAAAAATACACACCAGTCTGTTTTAATGTCATTGGTATCCATGATGCAATGCGTTCGTATGCAAGAAGCCACATATCGCCCTCCGTGCACGCCGTGCACATTGTATGAAGGGTTTGTGCTCATTACGGAGCACCACAATGGTGACGCACGATAAAAAAATTCAAATATGATCTTCGCACAACGGCCGCTTACTCCCGGCCCCATCACTGAAGTGGGAACATTGCTGCCTCATCTGCATTTCGTGTGTCCCAGGGGAGTTATTCTCTGCAGTACAGTAAAGTCTCTGCAAACCTCTGGTGGAGAGTCTGAGGTCGTGGGACTGTCTGGGATTACGCCACATAACACACAGTGCTTGTGTTAAAATGCTAAATAACTCCCCCCCCCCCCCACTCAACCCCCCATCTCCGCTCATACAAAGTGCACCTCCGCCTGGCAGCACACCCACAATGGACCCTTCTCCTCTTCTCCCCCTCCTCTCCTCTCTTCTTAGCTTTGTCAAGTCCTAAACACTCAGCAGCTGCTGCTCTGCGGGAGGCTTCTTATTTTGGGGGCTGACAGATGGGGCTTTGTCCGGTCCAACGGTGAAATGTTTCTGCCAACGGCTACAGGGGCACAGCCCCATTACAAAACAGCGCTTCATCAGTTACTGAACCTTTCACTGCCAGGTGACCCCAAGGGATTAACAGGGCAGGACTTTGTATTGGTGGGGTCAAACGCTTACAATAGAGTTTCAAAGCGGTTCCAAGTGTACAGTGTAAGGAAAATTAAACCACCCCAATCAGGCCCTAAAGTTCTCCTCACTAGAACATTTAGAACAGTTTCTGGCTGACCTTACCAACTACCCTTGTCACAGAATCGAATTAATTCCCGACCCTGATTCTGCGCTCAACTATTTCCAATCAGAGTTCTTAAAACTCTGTGATACCCATGCTCCACTACGCAGAATAAGGGTACGGGGGCCCATCTTCCATGGGTTACACCTGACCTTATTGCACTCTACCAGTTCAGGGATGCCTTGTGGAAAAGCCACAAAGTAACTGGCACTACCAAGGATCTCAAACACTACAGAAGCCTGCGGAACATGTGCACAAGGCAAACAAGGCATGCAAAAGCACAATATTACTCTGACAATCTCCTCCAGAACACATCAAACCCAGCTAACTTCTGGAAGGTTATCAACAATATATTCCAGCCTCCTAACCATCAACAGCCAAGTAATATCACTAAGGGGGATATTACTCTGACAAACCCCACCGACATTGCAAATGCATTCAATGATTACTTTGTGGGGTGTGCTACTAACTTATTAGCAAAACGCAGCCCAAACCACAAACCTGAATCTCATGCTGGGAGTGCCCCTATAGCCCCACCCCCTCCCAACACTGCCCACAATTTTCAATTTGGCCCAGTATCCTAAGAGGAGATTACACAAGTGCTCCTCAAATTAAAACTAAGCAGCCAATGTGGACCTGATTTACAGCAATCTAAGTTCCTACGACTTGGTGCCCCAGCAATTGCCAAACCAATTGCTTCCATAGTCAACTCTATCCTGTCTGCAGGCCATATCCCTAAGACCTGGAAAGCTGCCAGAGTTGTCCCAATCTTCAAAAGTGGGGACAAAAACACTGTCTCAAACTACAGGCCAATTTCCCTTCTCCCAATCCTATCCAAAGTCATGGAAAAATGTGTCCACTCCCAATTAAGCGAGTACTATACCAAGACAAATTTCCCTAGCCAATTCCAATCTGGCTTTCGTCCCAAACACTCTACCGTAACCCCCCTGCTAAAAGTTTGCAATAAAATCCAGTGTGGAATAGAACATGGACAACTCACTGGTGCAATATTCCTAGATTTTGCAAAGGCTTTTAATACTGTTGATCATGTTATCTTGCTAAACAAACTCCAGTGCTCTGGAATACAGAAGTATGCTTTAAACTGGTATAACAGGGTATGTCATTCTGCCTTTCTTTCCCCTCCCTGTTATGTAAGTCCTACTAGTTGCAAACTGTAAGGGGTTAATCTTGTGAGTTTGTCACCCCACTCATGCTCCTC
The DNA here is from genome assembly GCF_040206685.1 of Ascaphus truei. Lineage (NCBI taxonomy): Eukaryota > Metazoa > Chordata > Amphibia > Anura > Ascaphidae > Ascaphus > Ascaphus truei. The sequence continues at coordinate 466,487,117 of NC_134484.1, forward strand.
TATGATGGACAGGAGTAAGGTGGTGACTCATGGCCTGTGTAAGCCTATCAAGGATAGGTATAGAACATGTGCCCGCCCCTTCTATCCTAATTAGGGGACTACCACATTTAGAGTGAGTCCTGTTCCTGCTCTGGAGGAGAGAGGAAGCAGTAGAGCTATCAGACTCTCACATGGCAGGATGAGCGTGCTCACTCTCAGTCTTTGGACTGAGGGAAGATCTGATTCGGCCACAGATGCCCTGAGACCTTGCATTCACTGTAAGAAGTTCTGCAGTGGATGTGCCCCAATAAAGATCCTGTTCATAATATACCTCAGTCTGAGTATCAGTCCTTGGGCAGAGGGAGAAAGAGTGCAATAGTGGGGGCTGACATCCGAACACCCTTGAGCCCAGTACTGCTGGAGGCGCTAAGCACCATGAGAAGAGCTCAGAGAAGAATCTAAGCCTGTCTCGATCTCCACTCCATCGCAGATCAGACTCAGCTCTCCTGACCCTAACAGGTATTTGCACCACACACTAGGTTGCATAGGCTGTGTATCTCCCACTGGGGGGAGGGGGTGGGAACAGTGCTACACTGGTTTCATTCCTACCTATCAGGTAGATCCCAACATGTGTCCATCTCAGGCTCTAACTCCAACCCCCTGGATATCATCTGTGGTGTCCCGCAAGGCTCTGTTCTGGGGCCCCTACTCTTCTCAGTGTTTATCAATGATCTTCCTACAGCTTGTAAGGGAGCTTCAATACACATGTATGCAGATTACACAATCTTATATGCACACAGCCATAGCCTCTGTGACCTTGAACACATACTTCAATCTGACTTTTTGAGACTCGAAAACTGGATTTCCCAAAACAAACTGTTTTTAAACACTGACAAGACTGTAACAATGGTATTTGGGACCAAGACTAAATTTCTAAAGCTTCCAGTGACTGAGCTCCAGATCAGAACCAACGCTAACACCACCCTAACACCTGTCACTAGTTTTAAATACCTGGGCTTATGGTTTGACTCCCATTTAACATTCGGGATGCACATTGATACCCTGACATCCAAAACTTATGCGAAACTATGTGTACTTTACAGGAACAAATCCTCCCTAAGTCTGCTGGTCAGATAGCGTATCGCACAGCAGATGCTAATGCCAATTATTGACTATGGAGACATAGTATACGTCTCTGCACCCCAAACCCACCTTAGCAAACTTGACACCCTTTACAATTCAATATGCCGTTTTGTTCTCCAAGAACTAGATTGGTCTTCACTTGAGTCTAGGCGCAAAGTTCACCTTTCCTGTCTTGCCTTCAAATACTTTCTGGCCAAATTACCAGTCTATCTAAACAAGCTCCTCACCCCTACCACACGCAGCACTTATCATCTGAGATCAGACTCCAAAAGACTGTTCATGGTCCCAAGGTTCAGCAAAGTATCCAGCCGCTCCTCCTTCTCTTACCGTGCACCCCAAAACTGGAACAGTCTATTGGAGATTCTCACAGCCACCACCAATCTAAGTTCTTTCAAAACTAAAGCTGTCTCACATTTTAACTGTAACTGTTTCATACGCCTATACTATATATTATCTTTAACTGTGCATGCAATGTCTTGTATATAATGTATAACCCCGCTCACTTATGTAACTAGCTATTTGTCATCTTACTGTAACTCTGTGCCCAGGACATACTTGAAAACGAGAGGTAACTCTCACTGTATTACTTCCTGGTAACACATTTTATAAATAAATAAATAAATTAGTGAACTGAACAAGATAAAATACAGTAATATTACATTTTAAAGGAGTAATTTGTTCCCTTTTTTATTTATTAGATTTTGAAGATAGATTTGAAGCAGTGGGGTCTCCGGAGCTGAACCCCATTAATTTCAGCTCCGAAGATCCCATGCTTCCCATGATACAGACCAGCGGTGCGCAAACTGGGGTGTGCGCCCCCCCTGTCTGCGGGGGGCGCGGGGCTTACAGATTGCCGGGGGAGCAGCGAAGGCCTCTGTAAACCTTACTGACCTTGGCTCCGGCAGCTTCTTAGACGCGTCGCCATGGCAACGCGGCGTCAAATGACACCGCAAGGTATTGTGAAAACGTGACGTCAAGATGCCGGAGTGGACGCCGGAGCCGAGGTAAGAGGGAGCGTGGACAGAGGGGAACTGCCGGCACGGGGGGGCGCACGGGGAGAAAAGTTTGCGCTCCCCTGATACAGATCACCATAGCCGGTATTTTGGCAAAGTTTCACGCTCCCACGTCACGCGGGCCAATAGGAAGCTGAATCTGATGATGTCACGGGTTCCAATTGGTCCAGCATGGCGCGGGAGCTCTGAAAGTCCGCCCTAATCTGAACCCTGGCAGCCGAGCGCAACGACTATCTCCAGAAGCAAGGGGTCTCTGGAGCTAAAATTAATGGGGTTCAGCCCTGGAGACCCCCTGCTTCAATCAGGAGACCCCCTGCATCAATCAGGAGACCCACTGCTTCAATCAGGAGACCCCCTGCATCAATCAGGAGACCCCCTGCTTCAATCAGGAGACCCCCTGCATCAATCAGGAGACCCCCTGCATCAATCAGGAGACCCCCTGCTTCAATCAGGAGACCCCCTGCTTCAATCAGGAGACCCCCTGCATCAATCAGGAGACCCCCTGCTTCAATCAGGAGACCCCCTGCTTCAATCAGGAGACCCCCTGCTTCAATCAGGAGACCCCCTTCTTCAATCAGGAGACCCCCTGCTTCAATCAGGAGACCCCCTGCTTCAATCAGGAGACCCCCTGCTTCAATCAGGAGACCCCCCTGCATCAATCAGGAGACCCCCTGCTTCAATCAGGAGACCCCCTGCATCAATCAGGAGACCCCCCGCTTCAACCAGGACACCCCCTTCTTCAATCAGGAGACCCCCTGCTTCAATCAGGAGACCCCCTGCTTCAATCAGGAGACCCCCTGCTTCAATCAGGAGACCCCCTGCTTCAATCAGGAGACCCCCCGCTTCAATCAGGAGACCCCCCGCTTCAATCAGGAGACCCCCTGCATCAATCAGGAGACCCCCTGCTTCAATCAGGAGACCCCCTGCTTCAATCAGGAGACCCCCTGCTTCAATCAGGAGACCCCCTGCTTCAATCAGGAGACCCCCTGCTTCAATCAGGAGACCCCCTGCTTCAATCACATGCTAAAGATAAAAGAAAAATGGCAAATAAACCTGAATTTCTCAAAACATGGAAGTAATCTAACAGTACCCGAGGTGTATACGGGACACAAGCACCGGAAAAATATACAGGCTGCATTGCTCCCGCTGATAACCTATCCCAAATAACGCAGAAAATCACCGTTTCCATAGGGCTCAAAGTAATAACGACACCTTTCGTTGGACCAACAAGTAGTTGATCTGTTCCAAGCTTTCCAACCTCTCAGGGTCCTTCATCAGGTCGCCCTCACCCCGAGAGGCTGGAAAGCGTGTAACACATCAAATACTTGTTGGTCCAATAAACGGTGTCATACCCCCTACTCCCCCTCCCCCTCCTTTGTTACTACATGGAAGTGTAGGGATGTCATGGTTTGCTTGTCTACCTCCGTTGCAGGGTGCCTCTTGAGGGAGTGTTCGGATGTTTCCGCGGCGGCACAGCAGCACAGGGCGCCGCCATGTTGTTGCCCAATAGTAGGTGTGACTGTCAGAGAGGAGAGAGTTCGCGCATGCGCAGTGCAAAGCGCGCGAACGACTGGCCAATCATAGGGAGGCGTTGCAGTAAACTACAACCCCCCAGGAGCATCAGCGAAGTCACCTGACACAGGGAGCGAATAGGATCGCAGGGATGGCTGACAGGCAGGAAAGGGAAGCGTGGGGGAGAGACCACGCTAGTCAGAGGGCACCGGAAGAGCAAGAGGAGAGGTAGTGTGTGTGCAGGGGGTCAGTGACCCACCTGCGGAGGCCAGATTCCCCCTCAGGCCCCAGTGCAGACCCTGAGTCACCATTAGCTTGTGGTGCTGCAGGGACGCCCTATATAGGTAGCGACACCTAGTCACTTACTGCATAGACAGATAGGGACACGGTGTCGCGGAGCTGCGGTGGTGACAGTCGTTTGGGCCCAAGCTGCTGGACATCATCCACTCGTGAGAGACTGCGCTGGATCGGCGGATCCTTTTCGAAGTTTGTTGCCGGTCACCGCAGTGACCAGAAGGTATTTAATAAGTGCACCAACACCGGTACCAACAGGCGCAGATCCCGCCTTGGGGGAGGACTCTTTGGGGACACTGGGTTGAGTGACCAGAGAACTGCGCATATATATATCTATACATAACGGTGGACACGGTGTGGGGGGCACGCGGTGACGGGGAAGTGACAATTCTCTATAGGAGAGTGGCCGAGCCACTGGTAGAGGTTGTTGCATGTCAGTCAGTTCAATGCTATTTCCTATGTGTGTTATTACTTATAGTTATAAGATAAGGAGCTACTTATGCGTATCAGTAAACGGTTACCAAACTGAAGTGTGTTACTACTGTTCTTGCCTAGGGGAATCTCACTCATTGGGGATCCTGGGTAAGTGGGGGCGCTGCCAAAAGTATTATTATTGCCCCAGGCTTCCAGTTAGCGGAGGCCCAGATCGCGCTGAGCCAGCAGGTGTGTACAGTACCAGTAGTCACTAGAGAAGCAGGAAAGAGGGCTACAGAAGAAAGGACCAACACGGCTACCCAGAATCCTTTGCCATAGGGTTCAATGGTAGTGATAACATTGCAGAATATCTCACCACAGGGAGCAATAAAGACTGCTCCTGTGCATCTGTGTGTGATGCAATGTCCGGGGGGACAATTCATCACTGGTCCCTGCCCTGTACAACCAGCGGCGGATTTGAAGACCCGCCGCGCCTAGTCACTTAGCGGTGACGGACGCCTCCTCGCTGCAGCCCTCCTCCTCCTTTGAACCGCAGTGGACGTCGCCCACGTGACGTCGCACGGCGTCACGTTGCCGTGGTAACGCAACGTCGTGCCGCTGCGACGGCACGTTGCCATGGCAACAAGACGCCATGTGATGTTACATTGGTGACGCCCGCGGTTGTCATTTGACGCCACGATTAGAAAGGAGGAGGAGGACTCTAGCATGGAGGCTCTCCCACCAGGCCCAATAGGCCAGAGATCGCAGCAAATGTATATGGGGGCGGACATTTTTTGCCGCCCCAAAATGTTGCCGCTGTGCAGCACCTGCAGTCTGATTTTAGTGCCTGAGATATTGCACACAGTCACTAGGAGAGCTGACAATGGGATTTCAACCAGAATCACCCACTTCAAAGGCAGTTACATTGCCAGTGTGCTGCTGCTTCAGCTCAATACACCGCAAAGAGTGTCAAAAACAAAACGTAGTCACAGTAAATATATTGTTTTAGAATACTTTTTCTTACTAATATAGCCCTGGTCCACCGTTAACCCCTTACCTCCCGGAGCAGGTGCGCTAGGCAGCGGAGGCAGGGGACCGGAGCCGGCAGTGAGAGGGAAGTTGCTCCGGCGACCCGGTAGCTGGAGGCTAGCGGCATCTCCCTTTGCAGGGCGCCACCATGTTGAAGTTGCGCACGCATGCGCAGAGAGGAGCTGCAGGGCGGCCATCACACACAGAGAGGGCTCCACAGGGACTGCAGCCCCCAGATGGCTATGGGACAAGGTACCACATGCTACACCACAGCCAATAGGGCTCACAATTCCCTGCACCAAAGAATTGTTACTTTACGCGCGCTAGAGACAACGCAAGTCGGAGCTGGGACATCAGAAGGGTAGGGTCTGTGTGTGCAGGGTGTCAGTGGCCCCTGCACTAGGCCAGAAATCCCCTTAGGCCCCAGCTAGGCCGGACTCACCTCAGCTTGTGGTTGCTGCAGGGACAGGCCCATCAGTTAGGGGAATGGAAACAAAAGAAAACAGCGCACAACGCCAAATAGTGAAGCAAATTCAACAATATATTATAGAATTAAAAAGGGGGTAATATATCTGCGTACATGAAAAAAGTTGGTAAAAGGCATGTAGTGTGTATCACACTGTTTACCACTCGGCAGCTGTTAGCTGTAGAATCGGGTGCTTGCTTCCCTCTGCTGATGCAGCTCAGTTGATTCTGGGGCAGGACGTCAGTCTTTTCACTCCCAAGGGGATTTCCCTTCATGCAGCCAGGTTCAGCAGCTGGTACTGGGGCTCGGTGAAATCGCTCCTGCTTCCTGGCCGATATGAAGCTGCTCCTGTACCTCGGCAGGTGTATCCTCTGCACAGAGGTTAAAACGCAGCTTGCTGGGGTGCCCTCAGCGTGCCACGATGGCAGTGCTGTCTCACACATTTGGGTGGGCTAGCTCTTGTGGACACCGGGGAGGTTAGGTGCCCAGGAGTACCTCAGTACTTTGAGGGGACATTCTATCGGGGTGTGGGATTTGGGTTGACGGGCCCTGTGTGGAGACGGCCGTGCATGGCCCACATTGGTGTGCAACTGTTATTCTGTTTGTTTGCCTCCTATAGTAAAACTGTTGTCCATCACTACGTGTATATTATTACTTGGGTCCTGTTACGAGGTCATCCCACATAGACGGATCCCACGCAGGTGGAGGCGCTTGCACCGGACAGATCAGGCACACCCCAGGCTCCCAGCAGCGAAGGCTCAGCCCTCCTGTGAGCCACAGGTAACACAGCACACACCCGGTAGCCGCCGTATCTCCCAGGGGGTGGGGGACCATGAGCTACTCTCATGTCAAATTTCTGTTTTTTGGGGGTTATAAGTTACTGCAGGGGGGTTCAACTCCAGTCCTCAAGACCCCCAACTTGTCAGGTTTAGAGGATATCCCTGCTTCAGCACTGGTGGCGCAGTTGAAGACTGAGCCACTGATTGAACCACCTCTATCTCTCTCTCCCCCCCTTTTTCTCTCTCTCCCTATTTTCCTCCCTCCCTCCCTCTTTCTCTCTCTCTCTCTCTCTCGCTCTCTCTCTCTCGCTCTCTCTTTTCTCTCCTTTTCTCTCTCCCTCTACCCTTCTTTTTCTCTGTCTCTCCCTCTCTCTCTTTTTTCTCTCTCTCTCCTTTTTTTTCTCTCCTTTTTTTCTCTCTCTCTCTCACGCTCTCTGAGTCTCTCCCTCTCCCCCTCTCTCCCTCCCCCCTCTCTCTCTCCCTCCCTCTCTATCTCTCTCTTTTTGTCAAACCGATGCGGGGAACAGATTTGGGCTGTATCGCCCACCCTTAACCGTGATGTGTTTTGTGGTTCCTTTGAGATGCCAAGCTGATGTATACAATAGGAAGTGGCTGTAACCCTAACAGGTGACCTACACTAGCATACACTTCTGGAGGCCTAATCCCCAGGGGAACACGAGCACAATAACGGTTGTGCCAAGACAAGCAACTAATATTCTGCATGGCAATGATTGCCTCATACAGTAACACTTACAGCATCTGAAAAGCATAAAGAACGTAATCATGCACAGCTGGATTCAATGAGAGCGATTGTGTATATTAAAACTTTCCGATACATCCAGGGTTATAATAAAGAGCCCAAAGGGAGTGCATTTCCGGGAAACAGGACTACTAGAAGAAGAAGAGGCCATGCTTGGAAGCTGGAGGGTGGTATGTGTGAGAAAGTGCTTTCTCATCAGAGCTGGTGAAGATTAATATATAGAGACAAGCCAGGGGATCAATGTGGTCTAAGGCTTCTCAGCAGGTAGCAAATGGGCAGGTTGGGTCACCCAAGGGTTCTCTATCTGCTGTCAATTTCTGTGTTTCGATGTTGCATGGATGCGACTCAAGATAAACGTGCTTCTTAACCGCCGGGAGCTGTGGACATACCTGGCCATGGGGGACCATGTGGTCCACAGTGTACCCCCTGACAACCTCCAACTACAAGGTTATGAGCCATGATGTTGGAGCAACCAGTGCGAATCTATTTCATGGAGCCCCCATGCCATAGGGACACGCCGTGGGTTCCTGCCCAATCTGGGCATCCCTGCTCAAGAACCCCACTCCCAGAAATACAATCCCCCACATTCCCGCCCCCAGCGCCCACCACCACTCACTTCCGTTTGCGCAGCTTGTAGTTCTCCGTTTTGAGCAGGTAGAGTTTTTTGGCAAAGAAGACGGTCATCATAAAGAGGAGGAGGACCACGAGGGCGGCCGTGCCCACGGCCACGCACATCACCTGGAAGTCCGTGATGATGGACTCGCAGCGCATGCCCTTGTGCCAGATATAATCCTGCGTGTTACACCTGCAAAGACAAGACGGGCGTGTGTTTATTCCACCCGGAGTTCTCAGTTCTTGTAGCCACGAGCGTCCCGGGGAAGAGCACCGCAGGTGAAGTGGTCGTGGTGATGTGGCAATGATGTGTAGGGGAACAAAGGGAGAATATTGTGTAGAGCGCTTCTGCAACCTCACAGGTGTCTTCTTCAAGCGTACACTTAAGACAATACCTGTTCGCATTATTTTGCCCTATTGGTCCCCTAAAATGTATCACAACCGAGAATAAACCTACATTTCCCCAGTTCCGTTTCAGCTCACTCTGAGCATTGCCCAATAAAAGGCCAGGTTATTTTGTGTAGAACGCCCAAATTCACAGATTTTGGTACCTGGGTGATTTATTATTCATTTAAGGATTAACAAGGAACCCTGAAGTCGGTGTATATTATTTATAGTGCTTTGGTTTATTTTGTTCCCCCCATATTTTTGGAACGGTTTTTTAAAGCTGGAGACCAAGCAATATCCTACATGTGGGTTTTTCTAATAAATCAGTGCTGCATTATGAGAAAATACTTGTAGCATTTTTTAAAAACAACTCTGAATGACATTTTAAATGTATTATAATGTAACCAGCCTTTTTTTTGTTTCTACAGCAACCATTTACAAAGTCACATCCCTTTCTCTTCTGAAACAGAATACTCCTCTGCAGCCATTTAATGAGCCCCCCGAGCCGAATCTTTGCCGATCGATCCATTCTCCTGTGATCGATCGGCGAAGATTCGGCTCGGGGGGGTTCACTAAATGGCTGCAGAGGAGTTAGCTAATTACGTATCATTGTGTGGATTGTTATTGATGCGTATATTAAAGGGATTTTTTATTTTTTAAACGGCAGCTTGGACGGCTGCTTTAACCCTTTGCAGTCCAATTAATTTTCATTACGTGGGCCAGCAGGTCTAATCTCATTTTCGGGAAAAAAAACACATACAGCTTTTTTTTTTTTTTTGCACACACACTGCACACACTCGCGGCACACTGCGCACACTTCGCGGCACACTGAGCACACTCACGGCACACTGCGCACACTCGCGGCACACTGCGCACACTCACAGCACACCACTCACTAACACACCCACACGTCCACACCCCCCCTAACCGGTGTCAGCTGCTGGGGCATCATGAGGCTGCCTGCGGGAATCGGTGCGGGGCTGGTGTGAATCGGTGCGGGGCTGGTGGGGGGTCGGTGCCGGGCTGTCTGCGGGGATCGGTGCCGGGCTGCCTGCGGAATCGGTGTGGGGGGGCGGATTGGTGCCGGGCTGCCTGCGGGATCGGTGCCCGGGCCTGCCTGCGGAATCGTGTGGGGGGCGCGGATTGGTGCCCGGGCTGCCTGCGGGGATCGGTGCCGGCTGCCTGCGGAATCGGGTTGTGGGGGGGGCGGATTGGTGCCGGGCTGCCTGCGGGGATCGGTGCAGGGCTGCCTGCGGAATCGGTGTGGGGGGGGCGGATTGGTGCCGTGGCTGCCTGCGGGGATCTGGTGCCCGGCTGTCTGCTGAATCGGTGTGGGGGGGGCGGATTGGTGCCGGCTGCCTGCGGGATCGGTGCCGTGCTGTCTGCTGAATCGGTGTGGGGGGGCGGATCGGTGCCGGGCTGTCTGCTGAATCGGTGTGGGGGGGCGCATCGGTGCCGGGCTGCCTGCGGGATCGGTGCCGGGCTGCCTGCGGGATCGGTGCCGGGCTGTCGTGCGGGGATTGGTGCCGGGCTGCCTGCGGGATCGGTGCCGGGCTGTCTGCGGGGATCGGTGCCGGGCTGTCTGCGGAATCGGTGTGGGGGGGGCGGATTGGTGCCGGGCTGCCTGCGGGATCGGTGCCGGGCTGCCTGCTGAATTGGTGTGGGGGGGGCGGATCGGTGCCGGGCTGCCTGCGGGATCGGTGCCGGGCTGTCTGCGG
>NC_134484.1:466497422-466567422 GCF_040206685.1 Ascaphus truei
CAACACGTAGACACGCAGGCACACGTAGACACGCAGGCACACGTAGACACGCAGGCACACGTAGACACGGCAGGCACACGTAGACACGCAGGCACACGTAGACACGCAGGCACACGTAGACACCAGCGTAGACACGCAGACACGTACACACACGTATACGTAGACACACGCACGTGTACACACACACGTGTACACACACACAACACGTGTACACACACACACGTGTACACACACACACGTGTACACACACACACATGTGTACACACACACACACACGTGTACACACACACACGTGTACACACACACACACACGTGTACACACACACACGTGTACACACACACACGTGTACACACACACACACACACACACGTGTACACACACACACACGTGTACACACACACACACACGTGTACACACACACACGTGTACACACACACACACGTGTACACACACACACACACGTGTACACACACACACGTGTACACACACACACACGTGTACACACACACACACGTGTACACACACACACACACACGTGTACACACACACACACGTGTAACACACACACACGTGTACACACACACACACGTGTACACACACACAACACACACACGTGTACACACACACACTACACACACGTGTACACACACACACACGTGTACAACACGACACACACACGTGTACACACACACACGTGTACACACACACACGTGTACACACACACCACACACACGTGTACACACACACACACACGTGTACACACACACACACGTGTACACACACACACACGTGTACAACACACGACACACACGTGTAACACACACACACACGTGTAACACACACACACGTGTACACACACACACACGTGTACACACACACACACACACGTGTACACAACACACACACGTGTACGCACACACGTGTACACACACACGTGTACACACACACACACACACACGTGTACACACACACACACGTGTACACACACACACACACACACGTGTACACACACACACACACACGTGTACACACACACGTGTACACACACACACACACGTGTACACACACACACACACGTGTACACACACACACACACGTGTACACACACACACACGTGTACACACACACGTGTACACACACACACACACACACGTGTACACACACACACACACACACACGTGTACACACACACACACACACACACACGTGTACACACACACACACACACACGTGTACACACACACGTGTACACACACACACGTGTACACACACACACACACACACACACACGTGTACACACACACACACACACACGTGTACACACACACACACACACACGTGTACACACACACACACACACACGTGTACACACACACACACACACACACGTGTACACACACACACACACACACGTGTACACACACACACACACGTGTACACACACACACACACGTGTACACACACGTGTACACACACACGTGTACACACACACACACGTGTACACACACACACACGTGTACACACACACACACGTGTACACACACACACGTGTACACACACACACACGTGTACACACACACACACGTGTACACACACACACACGTGTACACACACACACGTGTACACACACACGTGTACACACACACACACGTGTACACACACACACACGTGTACACACACACGTGTACACACACACGTGTACACACACACCTGTACACACACACACCTGTACACACACACACACACACGTGTACACACACACACACACACGTGTACACACACACACACACGTGTACACACACGTGTACACACACGTGTACACACACACGTGTACACACACACACACGTGTACACACACACGTGTACACACACACACGTGTTCACACACACACACGTGTACACACACACACGTGTACACACACACACACGTGTACACACACACGTGTACACACACACGTGTACACACACACACACGTGTACACACACACGTGTACACACACACGTGTACACACACACACACGTGTACACACACACGTGTACACACACACGTGTACACACACACGTGTACACACACACGTGTACACACACACACGTGTACACACACACACACGTGTACACACACACACGTGTACACACACACACGTGTACACACACACACGTGTACACACACACACACACGTGTACACACACACACACACACGTGTACACACACGTGTACACTCACACACACACACGTGTACACACACGTGTACACTCACACACACACACACGTGTACACACACGTGTACACACACACACGTGTACACACACACACGTGTACACACACACACGTGTACACACACACACGTGTACACACACACACACGTGTACACACACACACGTGTACACACACGTGTACACTCACACACACACACACGTGTACACACACGTGTACACTCACACACACACACACGTGTACACACACGTGTACACTCACACACACACACGTGTACACACACGTGTACACACACACACGTGTACACACACACACACTTGTATACACACACACACACGTGTATACACACACGTGTATACACACACACACACGTGTATACACACACACGTGTATACACACACACACGTGTATACACACACACGTGTATACACACACACACGTGTATACACACACACACGTGTATACACACACACACGTGTACACACACATACACACACGTGTACACACACACACACACGTGTACACACACACACGTGTACACACACACACGTGTACACACACACACGTGTACACACACACACGTGTATACACACACACGTGTATACACACACGTGTATACACACACGTGTATACACACACACACACGTGTATACACACACACACGTGTATACACACACACGTACACATACACAATGTATACAAACAAACATGTATACACACACACACACAAACATGTATACACACACGTGTGTATATATACACACACACACGTATACACACACATACACTATCCCCAGCACCACCACATCAGCACACCGGTATCCCATGCCCCCCCCCCCCCCCAGCACACTGGCATTCTCGGCTCCCCACCATTCCCAGCCCCCATCAACACCATCAGCACCCACACATTGGCACCTTCGCACCTCCCCATCGGCACACCCACATCCGCACCCCCACATCAGCAACAAACCCTCCCAAATCAGCACACCGATACAATCACCATCAGTACAGCCACAGCAGCAGTACCACCGCACACTAGCACTACCACCGCCACTAGCACTACCACCGCCACTAGTACTACCACCTCCACTAGCACTGCCACCTCCACTAGTACTGCCACCTCCACTAGTACTACCACCGCCACTAGCACTACCACCTCCACTAGTACTACCACCGCCACTAGTACTACCACCGCCACTAGTACTACCACCGCCACTAGCACTACCACCGCCACTAGCACTACCACCTCCACTAGTACTACCACCGCCACTAGTACTACCACCGCCACTAGCACTACCACCGCCACTAGCACTACCACCGCCACTAGCACTACCACCGCCACTAGTACTACCACCTCCACTAGCACTACCACCGCCACTAGGACTACCACCTCCACTAGTACTACCACCGCCACTAGCACTACCAGCGCCACTAGCACTACCACCGCCACTAGCACTACCACCTCCACTAGCACTACCACCGCCACTAGCACTACCACCTCCACTAGCACTACCACCGCCACTAGCACTACCACCGCCACTAGTACTACCACCGCCACTAGCACTACCACCTCCACTAGTACTACCACCGCCACTAGCACTACCACCGCCACTAGCACTACCACCGCCACTAGCACTACCACCGCCACTAGCACTACCACCGCCACTAGTACTACCACCGCCACTAGCAATACCACCGCCACTAGCACTACCACCGCCACTAGTACTACCACCGCCACTAGCACTACCACCGCCACTAGCTCTACCACCGCCACTAGCTCTACCACCACCTCCACTAGCACTACCACCTCCACTAGCACTACCACCGCCACTAGCACTACCACCGCCACTAGCACTACCACCGCCACTAGCACTACCACCGCCACTAGTACTACTACCGCCCACTACCATCACCGCCACTAGTACTACCACTGCCACTAGTACCACCACCGCCACTAGTACCACCACCGCCACTAGCACTACCACCGCCACTAGCACTACCACCGCCACTAGCACTACCACCGCCACTAGTACTAACACCGCCACTAGCACTACCACCGCCACTAGCACTACCACCGCCACTAGCTCTACCACCGCCTCCACTAGTACTACCACCGCCACTAGCACTACCACCGCCACTAGCACTACCACCGCCACTAGTACTACCACCGCCACTAGTACTACCACTGCCACTAGTACCACCACCGCCACTAGCACTACCACCGCCACTAGCACTACCACCGCCACTAGCACTACCACCGCCACTAATACTACCACCGCCACTAGTACTACCACCGCCACTAGCACTACCACCGCCACTAGCTCTACCACCGCCACTAGTACCACCACCTCCACTAGTACTACCACCGCCACTAGCACTACCACCGCCACTAGCACTACCACCGCCACTAGCACTACCACCGCCACTAGTACTACCACCGCCACTAGCAATACCACCGCCACTAGCACTATCACCGCCACTAGTACTAACACCGCCACTAGCACTACCACCGCCACTAGCTCTACCACCGCCACTAGTACCACCACCTCCACTAGCACTACCACCGCCACTAGCACTACCACCGCCACTAGCACTACCACCGCCACTAGCACTACCACCGCCACTAGTACTACCAGCGCCACTAGTACTACCACCGCCACTAGTACTACCACCGCCACTAGCACTACCACCACCTCCACTAGCACTGCCACCGCCACTAGTACTACCAGCGCCACTAGTACTACCACCGCCACTAGTACTACCACCGCCACTAACACCGCCACTAGCTCTAACACCGCCACTAGCACTACCACCGCCACTAGCTCTAACACCGCCACTAGCACTACCACCGCCACTAATACTACCACCGCCACACTAGCATTACCCCCGCCATTAGCACTACCACCGCCACTAGTACTACTACCGCCCACTACCATCACCGCCACTAGTACTACCACTGCCACTAGTACTACCACCGCCACTAGCACTACCACCGCCACTAGCACTACCACCGCCACTAATACTACCACCGCCACTAGTACTATCACCGCCACTAGTACTACCACTGCAATATAGTATATATAATATTTAGAATGGAGGGAGCTTCACAGTGCACTGAGCATGGCCCATTTCCCACACTCCCCAGCCGTATGCCCATTTTTTGTAACAAGGGAGCCCATTTTCCCGATGCGCCAGACTGGAGACCCTCTTGTCACTCTTGTGGGGCCTCCTTATGCTGTTCTGGCTGCTTTTCTCTCACACATTTTTATTTCCAAACACCCAGTGTCACAGAACAATAGGGCCAGGGACCTCCTTGCCCACCAGCTCCTGGCATTAGTCAAGTTGGCTATTTCTACTGTATGTCCAGGAAGCAGCATTTATCTGAGGAGGCTTTCCTTGTATGTCAGCAGTATCATTAGGGTAAAAAGTGGAAGAAGTGGGGCAGGGCGCTTTCCCCCTCTTTCCCCTAACACCACCAAGAAGTCGTTTCTTCAGCTTCTCACACCTGTGAGGATGGGTGAGGGGATCAGACTATCAATGAGGTTTTCCTCTCAACGCTTTGTTCGAGCTGGTGTCTGAGTATGGGTGGCAGCCAGAGTCTAGTGAAGACTTTGGTGTTACTTCTGCTGCAGCTGCTAATGTGTTAGTTGAGGAGGAGGAAAGTTTAGAAGGAGAGACCAGGTTAGGCCACTAATGAGGGGAGTAGTGGTAATGGGCCTAGCTCAGACGGTGAGGAGGAGGATGATGAAAAACAAGAGGAGACAGTGGCAAGAGGAGAAAGCAGCAGCACCCCAAGTGACCCTCTCGTAAAGAGAGGCCCTGATTATCCTATGTGTGTAGTGCCACCATACCTAGTGGGAAGAAAGGGACCTATGGTAAAGCCACCCTGCACTCCCATCTGCTCCTTGTTCACAGAAGACCAGTTTATGCTGCCGGGGAGTCATCATCACCACCACCACCACCATCAACACAACCTAGTAGTAGGAATGCCACCCCTACCAGAACTAGAAAACATAGGGCTTAAACAGAAAGCCCTCCTCATGTACCAGTACTGCAATCCACATCTCTCCATTCCCCAGCACCACCATCACAGCGGGAACTGGGAGTGAACGCAAGAACAGGCAGGGACCATTGTGGTGTGGGAGACCATTGAAGTCATACCTCTGGGCATCTTGATTAACTGGTAACTGGTGTTTCTGCTTTGTGGATCTATTCAGAGGTAGGTTCTGCACTCTCACTCAAAATACATCTGTTTACTCTGGTATGAATGGCTAATCCTTCTACATCACTTATGCCAGCAACGGGCAGCTCTTTGTAGACAACCTGTCCCACCATCGAGCCTTGTTTGACCCTCACGACACCATCTTTACTTTCAGGAGGAGAGAGGGAGGATGCTAAGAATGTTCATATACATCTTTTGAGACTCCCCTTGAGTGTGCTGGTGAGTGTGCTGGTGAGTGTGCTGGTGAGTGTGCTGGTGAGTGTGATAAAACCTCCTTTTCAGTTTCATTTCTTTTACTACTACAAGGCAGCTGAAGCTCAAGCACAACTGCTGATTCTTATTTAATAGTAGTAACCCCCAGGGATAGGATTCACTTCACATTTCCTCTATAAGAATAAACCTATACAAGGAGAGATGTATTAAAGGAAAGAAAGCTACATTTCTGTGCATTGCTACACTCTTTGCTCTTGGATGTATGATGCTTGTAAGCCATGTTTCTTACCTCGGAGGCGGCGTGTTAAGCAAAGAGGTTTATGTCAACTCAACCAAGGTGGATTTTTTGTTTAAATAAAGGAAAAAATGGAACAAAAGTGTCAGAATTTGATATCTCCATTATAATATGTGTGCCCAGTAACGCCTCTTACTGACACTCCCCGAATCCTCAAAGTGGTACGCAAAAATGGGACCACGTACCGTAATGCACTGGTGCTAAAATGAATATCTGCTGTTAATCTGAGAAACTTTGAGGGTTGTCTATTAAAGCAGCAGACCAAGCTACAGTTCCCTCCCCCCCTTTAATATGTGCATCAATACAATCTACACAATGATAAGTAATTAGCTTAGTTGCCGATCAATCTGTTCTCCTGTGAACGTTTGGCGAAGATTCGGCTCGGGGGTTCACTAAATGTCTGTCAGTGCAGTAGAAGAGGACCAAAGATGCAAAGTTCTGTGGGGAAGATCATGTGACCAAGCAGTCACTAGATACATTTGGTGTATTGCTAGAGAGAGGACAGGCTCAAAAGGGGGTGTGCCAGAGCCTGTTTCAGAAGAGGAAGGGGATGTGACTTTGTAAATGGTTGCTATAGAAACAGAAAAATGTGTGTTACATTATAGTACATTTAAAAATGTCATTCAGAGTTGTTTAAAAAAATTCTACAAGTTTTTTCTCATAGTACTGAACTGACTTTTAAATAATATTCATGTAGGATATTTCTTGGTCTGCAGCTTTAATAGGCAAAAGTAGGGCAATTATGGGTTTTGAGTTTTTCCTTTGATAAACATGGAGTGAGACTTCTGTGCCCGCGACACTTTAGTTAATAAACCCCAAATAAAAACATTTCTAATTTGGTAGGGTAATACAAAGAAAAAGAAACAAGTGCAAAAAGACCTGTGAGTGGGACGGATACGTTATAGTTCCAAATATGAGTTTCTTTGATGGGTGCCGCACCGGGTAGCAAATGGGTTCATTCTGGGCCACTTGAGTAGTTGAGGAAAAAGGGTTCCAGATGCGCACAATCTCATCCGCATATAAGGGAAAAAGGGAAACAAAGCACACAATAGTGTAATACTGTAAATATAGTTGGAGCAGAAGAGGTATTGCACTCACATTTGACGAAGTCAAGCGGGCATTTCGGTTACTGAGTTTAACCACACTGCTGTTGTAGATTCTCTGTTGCCAGGGCACCTCTAGTGATGTATACCGTCTCCCGTCGCAGGACTCGCAGTATCATGCAGGGTCACCGGTGACAGGGTACTCTCAGTGGACAAATAAAAACCACAAATAGCGTAATACTGTATATGTGGGTATTTGTAGAATAGTAAAGCAGAATGTGCACTCACATTTTACTGTATGTGAAGATTTAAAGACTTATGGTTGTTAAAGTAACCAACTTATGAGGGTGGTTCTGGAATCAAATCTGTATAGTGAATAGATAATGTCCCAACGCGTTTTGTCTAATCAGACTTCTTCCAGGGGGTTTCTAGAAATTAGATTCGACGAAACGCGTTGGGACATTATCTATTCACTATACAGATTTGATTCCAGAACCACCCTCATAAGTTGGTTACTTTAACAACCATAAGTCTTTAAATCTTCACATAAAATGTGAGTGCACATTCTGCTTTACTATTCTACAAATACCCACATAAACAGTATTACACTACTTGTGGTTTTTATTTGTCCATTGAGAATATCCTGTCACCGGTGACCCTGCACGAT
Organism: Ascaphus truei; assembly: GCF_040206685.1. NCBI lineage: Eukaryota > Metazoa > Chordata > Amphibia > Anura > Ascaphidae > Ascaphus > Ascaphus truei. The sequence continues at coordinate 466,506,079 of NC_134484.1, forward strand.
ACTGCGAGTCCTGCGACAGGAGACGGTTTACATCACTAGAGGTGCCCTGGCAACAGAGAATCTACAACAGCAGTGTGGTTAAATTTAGTAACCGAAATGCCCGCTTGACTTCGTCAAATGTGAGTGCAATACCTTTTCTGCTCCAACTATATTTACAGTATTACACTATTGTGTGCTTTTTTTCCCTTATATGCGGATGAGATTGTGCGCATCTGGAACCCTTTTTCCTCAACTACTTAATTTGGTAGGGTGGCACCTCCTAATCTCACTCAGCCGTGCCCTTTAGGGCTGTGACCACATACAATAAGAAGTGTTATGAATTAATTGGATGCTAAGACCCACGGTTTGAGGGATCACGCTGCTCCCAAGATAAACTGGTGCTATAAAAAGATTTCGCTTCCTTAGCACCGCTGCTTGGGCGATGCCAATTGAAAACGTAGCGTTTGCAACACATGAATATTGATAGGCACGTTCATCACGGAAGCTGAGACTGAAAGGAGACGCGATAAGAGCTTTTAAGACCCTCAAGGTGATTGAGATGAGAAAACAAACTGATTTATCCAGCTTGATGAGCTTTTAACAAGAAGGAGGGAAGGAGAAGAGAAGGCAGCGGAAGATAAAGTCAAGGGCATAGGAAAGGCGCAGAGGGAACAATTTTTCAGAGTGAGTTAAAAGCAATATTTAACACTTGTAATGTCTACCTCTCTGCTGCCCCCTACTCCGTGCAGATGGAACTGCAGAGGGAGTGTTAGGCGTGTAACATAGATGCGCACGCCCGTCAATTATAATTGGCTGTGTTAGCCAGACGTTTGTATAGTTGGGACGCGCGCGCGCACGGCCGTGAGCGGTGGCGCGTCAGACCAGGGAAATTACAGTGAAATTGTATTTTCGCGCTGCTGCCACGCCGCGAACCAATCACAGCGCGGCCTAACGCTGTGACGTCAGAGTCACGCCCCCTAACCGCACGCGTCACCGCTTGCAGCCTACAAACTAAACGCGCGCGCGCCACGTGCACGCGCAAGGCCGGTCGCGCGCCCGCACGCGCAGCAGCAAGAACTATAAAACAAGCCTAACTCTGTCAGAAGAAGGCCCGAGTTTAAGTAGCAGGCCCTTATCACCCATGTTAAGCCCTTTCCTGCTGAGAGCAGTAACAGCGCATTGTTTAAACACTACAATTCTAACAGTGCGAAGTTTCATTGTGGCGTATTGCGAGTCTCCTGTGGCAGGTAACTGGTTAACGCAATCAACCAAAATTGGCTGAAAGGACTGAATCCCATAAAAACATGGCGTTTCAGTGATGTTTTAGCATACGCCAAGACATATTCTCAGTGTTACAGTGGCCCGCATGTGACAGACTGTGGGGCGCATGTATCTTCTTATTACGCCCGGCGCTGCAAAAATATTATCTTGTGTCAGTGTGTTCTGCAGTAAAACAGTACAAATAAAACTTGTTTGTAATGTAATCTGATGTTGATCTCTTGCGTACGAAGATTAATGCAAATGAAACAGATTTAACTGACATGGAGAAAGAAAAACGACAGGAGCTTTAGATACTGTACAAACTTTAATATATCTCATCATAATCAGTCATTTTCCTCCCTAATGGCTCCTATAAAAACTCCCTATAACTCCTTACCTTACCAGACTCCTCCTCTGACTCCTTCTTCAACTGTCCCTATATCTTCTCCCCCCAACTGTTCCTATAAATCCTCCCCAACTGTCCCAATAATTCCTCCCCTAACTGTTCCTATAACTCCCCCCCAACTGTTCCTATAACTCCCCCCAACTGTTCCTATAACTCCCCCCCAACTGTTCCTATAACCCCTCCCCCAACTGTTCATATAACTCCTCCCCAACTGTTCCTATAACTCCCCCCCAACTGTTCATATAACTCCTCCCCCAACTGTTCCTATAATTCCCCCCCAACTGTTCCTATAACTCCCCCCCAACTGTTCCTATAACTCCTCCCCAACTGTTCCTATAACTCCCCCCCAACTGTTCATATAACTCCTCCCCCAACTGTTCATATAACTCCTCCCCCAACTGTTCCTATAACTCCTCCCCCAACTGTTCCTATAACTCCCCCCCAACTGTTCATATAACTCCTCCCCCAACTGTTCCTATATCTCCCCCCCAACTGTTCCTATATCTCCCCCTCAACTGTTCCTATAACTCCTCCCCCAACTGTTCCTATAACTCCCCCCCAACTGTTCCTATATCTCCCCCCCAACTGTTCCTATAACTCCCCCCCAACTGTTCCTATATCTCCCCCCCAACTGTTCCTATAACTCCCCCTCAACTGTTCCTATAACTCCTCCCCCAACTGTTCCTATAACTCCTCCCCCAACTGTTCCTATAACTCTCCCCCAACTGTTCCTATAACTCTCCCCCAACTGTTCCTATAACTCTCCCCCAACTGTTCCTATAACTCTCCCCCAACTGTTCCTATAACTCCTCCCCCAACTATCCCTATAACTCCTCCCCTAACTGCTCCTATAACTCCTCCCCCAACTGTTCCTATAACTCCTCCCCCAACTGTTCCTATAACTCTCCCCCAACTGTTCCTATAACTCTCCCCCAACTGTTCCTATAACTCCTCCCCCAACTATCCCTATAACTCCTCCCCTAACTGCTCCTATAACCGCTCCCTATAACTCCTCCCCTAGCTGCTCCTATAACCACTCCCTATAACTCCTCCTCTAACTGCTATAACCACTCCCTATAACTCCTCCTCTAACTGCTCCTATTACCGCCCCGTATAACTCCTACCCCTAACTGCTCCTGTAACCCCTCCAGAATTAGTGCGTGGTATGAGCGCTCTAGCACAGGGCAAGTGTAATAAAAACGTCCAGTTTTACAGAAGGAAAGGTGAATCCAAAATCATTAATATGTTGACATGAGTACAGTATATCCATGAAATGCTTCAATGACAGATGATCCCTGAAAACAGGTGATAACATAACACACCATCTATTTCATTGGGATTGCCAAATTCAATAGAAATAAAGTACTATACACACAATCACCCACTTCTTAGGCTGCGCTTATAGTGCCGGTGACGGCGACCCGACGCGACGACAGGCTGCGGTTGCTGGAAAAATCAAATTGAGATGACTTCCAGCGATCGCGAACAAGCCGTCGCTACGCGCTTACTATAAGCGCACGCCATGGCGGCAATGCATTTGTTTTGACGCGACGTTGCGTCGCTGTTGCCGGCACTATAAGCATGTGCAGTGTCCCGGACCGCCTGTTGACGTCAGCGTTGCTAATGGAGGAAGAGAGAGAAAGAACGGAGTCCCAAAAGGTTCAAAAACAAAAAGCAAATGCTCAAAATACTTCCACCGGAGTGTCCAAGTCTGGGGCAGAGAACGGTGCCTACTCCCCGCTACAAGAACGGGCGCCGGAGGCACCGCAAGGGGCCACTGGCTATGGAGAACTCCAACAAAGTGACTAAACAATAACAACATCACAAAAATGTTGCAAAAACACATAACAACACTGCTAATAGCAACATAAAAGACTGCAGATACCACAAACTGAAACCACAATAACCTAATTAAGGCACTAACCAAATAAAAACAAACTATATGTATAAAAAACAACATATACCTCATACTTCATCTCCAAAGACTCACTAATAATAGGATAAATAGGTATAACAGAAAACAATACATAAATATTTGAATAATAACTAAGATGCTTAAAAAAAAAGAAAGAAACAAAAAAAGAAAACACCGTCTGCATGGCGCTCCTCCTGAGGCCTCCTAGTGAGACCCAGGGTAGCTGGTACTCACTCCACAGATAAAGGAAAGAGACACACCCACTTTTGGGAAAGTGCCAGTATTTATACCCTTGGTTTGTGATTGTAACCCTGCGCTATAACAGAGCAGGTCTGGATACTAACAGGCCATCACATCCAGCATGTGACCCAACCCGTATCCACCCCTCAGGCTGACACTTTCTGGCTGTTGCTATGCCCGCCCTTGGATACATCAAATGTATCTAAGGCTGCAAAAGCACACAAGGCCTTTCTGAAGGAATTAACCCATCCACTGCCTGCACCTAACAGGACTTATACTGGTAGGGCCCAGGAAAATATGTAGCGGGCCAGAGACTATGCTGCATATATATTTTAAATAAACGTGCACCTTTAAAAGGTAAGAAAAAGAATGACGATTTTACCATAGAGGGGTATACTCCTTTAAAAGGTGATTAAACTATTGCAAAGAGGAGACTTTAATATGTCTTGTTTTTCAACATCTATAAAATGGCAGAGCCCAACACCGCACCTATCTTTCTACAGAAACGGCATTCTCCCAAATAACGGTCAAATAATGTTACGTACTCAAGTTCACAAAAAAGGTAAAAGCACAGCTGTAAGGGGGTCCTATTTTTCTTTTTTCGATGGTCTCCATCTGACCAAAGTTGGAACCGGTCCTTACCACCGCCCTTTTTTGTCCACTGCTGTTATTTGGATTACATCGTAAGATCTTTCCTAAGCGCCTCAGGGTTTCATTCCTTTATGTCTTATTTTTACCACGAGGCCGAGAAGAAGCCTTCACTGGGGGAGATGATATATTTACAGTGAATGGAGATTTATGTATTAAGACCGTTTTCCTTACAAATCCTGGGCTGGCAGATGGTTTGAAATATTCCTTCCCTTTTACGGTAGCTCCAATTACATTAAGACGGGGTTACCACGGTCCCTGTCCTTGCCAAATACAATTAGGCTCTTGGCAGGAGTGTTGGTGGAATTTCTCAGGGTCAGCCTTAAATCGCTAATGATTAGCTTGGTCTGAGGCCCTCACTATCACAATACTGTTCTGTCTCCAGCACAAAGGCACGAAGTCCTCGTTTCATACGGTTCCTCGGACACATTCTTAACGAGTTCACCATTGGAATGGTGCAATGTCCCGTAGTTATCATGGGAACGATCAGACAGGAGCACTGGAGGGGCTTATTCTACATCCTCCGAAGCAGACGACTGGGACGTTTTCGGCCAATGAGAACTTGCCGCCAACAACTGTCCCCATTCGGCCACTCTGACGGATATAGAGTTAGCCCCTAAGGCTGCGTTTATAGCGAAGGCGTGGGCGCGACGGAGCGCGAAGGGCCGTGTGCACCTGTCGACCTGAGCGATCCGTGAACTTTGATGGGGAGGCGATGGCCATGACATCACCAGGCTGCTTCGCCCCTTATTGGTCAAACCGCCCACGTGACGCGGCCGTCGTGCGAAAGAACCAAATTATTTGTCGCTTCAAAATTCTGCCGCGCGGTCGCTCTTCCTCGCGTGTGCGGTCGCGCACACTATGGCCAGCCTGATAGGGGCACTGTATTTTGTTTGCGCCGCGCGCGCCATCGCACACACTATGAACGCAGCCTTATTTGGATCTGGATGAATGTCACCTGACTGCATAATTACAGCACAGTGGAGAATAGCCCAACACCAGATTTACTAAACCAAATCAATCCTATGGAAGGCAAGGGGATTTTTCACATTGATAAACCGGGTGCATTTGGGGTTTTATGCTCTGGTTTTGAAGACCCCCTAATAAGTTTATTTGCCAAACTGAGGCAAAATCAGTGCAAAAAGATCACTGTATCCATCACAAAGAAGGAACCCATGGGCTGGATGAGGGTTACTTATTATCACTGAAGTATTGTACTACTGTATATGTTGTGTCACTTTGGATGTTGCGCTGGGCCTTCCTGTTTTTGTTTGGACATTTGGCCACGCTCTGTAGCACTGCTTTTTGACACTGCTGTATATCTGATGTGAGGGTGGATTTTGGGGTTCTGGAGCTCGCTGGGTTATTGCAACTGTGGTTGCTTGGAGGTGTGGGCCCCGCCTCCACAGGGTTTAAAGTTCGCCCAGTTCCACTTTCCAATTAGCAGGTTTTATCATGTTCCTGTGTATCACAGACTCAGTGCGGTCTTTCTCCCTCCAGCAGAAAAGAGAGGTGCATGAGAATTCTACCAGGCAGTGCGAGGACCTGCAGACTGGGCGTGCATTGATGTTGGCTGCAGGCTTAGAACGCTTTGGCCAAAGGGTTTAACTAAATGACCCTTACTCATGAGCAGATTAGCACTGAAGTATTGTACTATATGTTGTGTCCCTTTGGATGCTGCGCTGGGCATTTCTGTTTTTGTTAGTGTTACTTATCAAAGTCTCCCATCTGCAAAACTGGGGCAAAAATACTACTCCATGAAAGAAACAAAACCCCAGATTTCAATAAGGGGACATTTTAATTGATACATTCGTTACCGTTTTGGAGCCTGAATGACCCTCTGAGTATCAAGTCAAATGTTCTGCAATTCTGGGGTAAAAAAAAAATGCACACATTTATCAAAGAGAAAAATACCTGAAATCAATAGGATTTCTTTCTTTGATACATCTTGTACCAGAATGTCACCACTTTAGCCTTGATGAGCAGGGGCCAGCTGATGTTGTTGTGGTTTGATGAATCTAGTGTCATGGGTTTGTAGTGGTTTTGCCCTAGTTCCTCGGCTGGAATACTTGATTAACCTTTACAGTGCTGGGGGGTTCAGCCACTGGTCTCCCAGCACTTCCACGTCATGTGATCGCTCCCAAGAGCTGGCGCCCAGATGCCGGAAATGGAGGCTCTTCCCCGAGGCATTTAAATTAAATGCCTTGGGGACCGTACGAGGCCTCTGCAACCCACTTACACTTGATTCAGACGGCTTCGGGCGACGCCTCGCCATGGCAACGCGGAGTCAAATGACGCAGCAGGGTCATGTGACATCACATGACCCGCTGCCATATTTGAATTTTGATACAAGGTAAGGGGGGCGCGAGCAGTGGGGGAGAGCAGGCAGGGGGGCGCAGGGCAAAAAGTTTGTGCACCCTTTTACTAGAGGTTAAATAACTTTAATAATAATCTCTACAGATACTACAAAAAAGGCGAAGGAACGCTTCTTTAAGGGGAAAACTGTCCTAAGTAACAATATGGGGGATTGTGATCTCTGTGTGACAGTGGATGACTGTTCCTACAATCGGATACCGGGGATTGTGATCTCTGCGTGACAGTGGCTGACTGTTCCTACAATCGGATACCGGGGATTGTGATCTCTGCGTGACAGTGGATGACTGTTCCTACAATCGGATACCGGGGATTGTGATCTCTGTGTGACAGTGGATGACTGTTCCTACAATCGGATACCGGGGGTTGTGATCTCTGTGTGACAGTGGCTGACTGTTCCTACAATCGGATACCAGGGATTGTGATCTCTTTGTGACAGTGGATGACTGTTCCTACAATCGGATACCGGGGATTGTGATCTCTGTGTGACAGTGGATGACTGTTCCTACAATCGGATACCGGGGATTGTGATCTCTGTGTGACAGTGGCTGACTGTTCCTACAATCAGATACCGGGGATTGTGATCTCTGTGTGACAGTGGCTGACTGTTCCTACAATCGGATACCAGGTATTGTAATCTCTGTGTGACAGTGGATGACTGTTCCTACAATCGGATACCGGGGATTGTGCTCTCTGTTCCTACAATCGGATACCGGGGATTGTGATCTCTGCGTGACAGTGGATGACTGTTCCTACAATCGGATACCGGGGATTGTGATCTCTGTGTGACAGTGGCTGACTGTTCCTACAATCGGATACCAGGGATTGTGATCTCTTTGTGACAGTGGATGACTGTTCCTACAATCGGATACCGGGGATTGTGATCTCTGTGTGACAGTGGATGACTGTTCCTACAATCGGATACCGGGGATTGTGATCTCTGTGTGACAGTGGCTGACTGTTCCTACAATCGGATACCGGGGATTGTGATCTCTGTGTGACAGTGGTTGACTGTTCCTACAATCGGATACCACGTATTGTGATCTCTGTGTGACAGTGGATGACTGTTCCCACAATCGGATACCGGGGATTGTGCTCTCTGTTCCTACAATCGGATACCGGGGATTGTGATCTCTGTGTGACAGTGGATGACTGTTCCTACAGTCGTTTACCGGGGATTGTGATCTCTGCGTGACAGTGGATGACTGTTCCTACAGTCGGATACCGGGGATTGGGATCTCTGTGTGACAGTGGATGACTGTTCCTACAATCGGATACCGGGGATTGTGATCTCTGTGTGACAGTGGCTGACTGTTCCTACAATCTGATACCGGGGATTGTGATCTCTGTGTGACAGTGGCTGACTGTTCCTACAATCGAATACCGGGGATTGTGATCTCTGTGTGACAGTGGCTGACTGTTCCTACAATCGGATACCAGGGATTGTGATCTCTGTGTGACAGTGGCTGACTGTTCCTACAATCGGATACCGGGGATTGTGATCTCTGTGTGACAGTGGCTGACTGTTCCTACAATCGGATACCGGGGATTGTGATCTCTGTTCCTACAATCGGATACCGGGGATTGTGATCTCTGCGTGACAGTGGATGACTGTTCCTACAATCGGATACCGGGGATTGTGATCTCTGTGTGACAGTGGCTGACTGTTCCTACAATCGGATACCGGGGATTGTGATCTCTGTTCCTACAATCGGATACCGGGGATTGTGATCTCTGCGTGACAGTGGATGACTGTTCCTACAATCGGATACCAGGTATTGTGATCTCTGTGTGACAGTGGATGACTGTTCCTACAATCGGATACCGGGGATTGTGCTCTCTGTTCCTACAATCGGATACCGGGGATTGTGATCTCTTTGTGACAGTGGATGACTGTTCCTACAATCGGATACCGGGGATTGTGATCTCTGTGTGACAGTGGATGACTGTTCCTACAATCGGATACCAGGGATTGTGATCTCTTTGTGACAGTGGATGACTGTTCCTACAATCGGATACCGGGGATTGTGATCTCTGTGTGACAGTGGATGACTGTTCCTACAATCGGATACCGGGGATTGTGATCTCTGTGTGACAGTGGCTGACTGTTCCTACAATCGGATACCGGGGATTGTGATCTCTGTGTGACAGTGGCTGACTGTTCCTACAATCGGATACCAGGTATTGTGATCTCTGTGTGACAGTGGATGACTGTTCCTACAATCGGATACCGGGGATTGTGCTCTCTGTTCCTACAATCGGATACCGGGGATTGTGATCTCTGTGTGACAGTGGATGACTGTTCCTACAATCGGATACCGGGGATTTTGATCTCTTTGTGACAGTGGATGACTGTTCCTACAATCGGATACCGGGGATTGTGATCTCTGTGTGACAGTGGATGACTGTTCCTACAATCGGATATCGGGGATTGTGATCTCTGTGTGACAGTGGCTGACTGTTCCTACAATCTGATACCGGGGATTGTGATCTCTGTGTGACAGTGGCTGACTGTTCCTACAATCGAATACCGGGGATTGTGATCTCTGTGTGACAGTGGCTGACTGTTCCTACAATCGGATACCAGGGATTGTGATCTCTGTGTGACAGTGGCTGACTGTTCCTACAATCGGATACCGGGGATTGTGATCTCTGTGTGACAGTGGCTGACTGTTCCTACAATCGGATACCGGGGATTGTGATCTCTGTTCCTACAATCGGATACCGGGGATTGTGATCTCTGCGTGACAGTGGATGACTGTTCCTACAATCGGATACCGGGGATTGTGATCTCTGTGTGACAGTGGCTGACTGTTCCTACAATCAGATACCGGGGATTGTGATCTCTGTGTGACAGTGGCTGACTGTTCGTACAATCGGATACCGGGGATTGTGATCTCTGTTCCTACAATCGGATACCGGGGATTGTGATCTCTGCGTGACAGTGGATGATTGTTTCTACAATCGGATACCGGGGATTGTGATCTCTGTTCCTACAATCGGATACCGGGAATTGTGATCTCTGTGTGACAGTGGATGACTGTTCCTACAATCGGATACCGGGGATTGTGATCTCAGTGTGACGGTGGATGACTGTTCCTACAGTCGAATACCAGGGATTGTGATCTCTGTGTGACAGTGGCTGACTGTTCCTACAATCGGATACCGGGGATAGTGATCTCTTTGTGACAGTGGGTGACTGTTCCTACAATCGGATACCGGGGATTGTGATCTCTGCGTGACAGTGGATGACTGTTCCTACAGTCGTTTACCGGGGATTGTGATCTCTGCGTGACAGTGGATGACTGTTCCTACAGTCGTTTACCGGGGATTGTGATCTCTGCGTGACAGTGGATGGCTGTTCCTACAGTCGGATACCGGGGATTGGGATCTCTGCGTGACAGTGGATGACTGTTCCTACAGTCGTTTACCGGGGATTGTGATCTCTGCGTGACAGTGGATGGCTGTTCCTACAGTCGGATACCGGGGATTGTGATCTCTGCCTGACAGTGGATGACTGTTCCTACAGTCGGATACCGGGGATTGTGATCTCTGCGTGACAGTGGATGACTGTTCCTACAGTCGGATACCGGGGATTGTGATCTCTGTGTGACAGTGGATGACTGTTCCTACAGTCGGATACCGGGGATTGTGATCTCTGTGTGACAGTGGATGACTGTTCCTACAGTCGGATACCGGGGATTGTGATCTCTGTGTGACAGTGGATGACTGTTCCTACAATCGGATACCGGGGATTGTGATCTCTGTGTGACAGTGGATGACTGTTCCTACAGTCGAATACCGGGGATTGTGATCTCTGTGTGACAGTGGATGACTGTTCCTACAGTCGAATACCGGGGATTGTGATCTATGTGTGACAGTGGATGACTGTTCCTACAGTCGGATACCGGGGATTGTGATCTCTGTGTGACAGTGGATGACTGTTCCTACAGTCGGATATCGGGGATTGTGATCTCTGGGTGACAGTGGATGACTGTTCCTACAATCGGATACCGGGGATTGTGATCTCTGTGTGACAGTGGATGACTGTTCCTACAGTCGGATACAGGGGATTGTGATCTCAGTGTGACGGTGGATGACTGTTCCTACAGTTGGATACCGGGGATTGTGATCTCAGTGTGATGGTGGCTGACTGTTCCTACAGTCGGATACCGGGGCTTGTGATCGGGCCTGATGGGAAGGCGCTCAGCTGTAGCAGCCGCCTCCTTACTGCCGCCCTCCTTCACCTTTCAATCGCAGCAGACGTCACCAATGTGAAGTCGCATGGAGTCTCGTTACCATGGCAATGTGGTAGCACGGCGCAGAATGATGTCATGGCGTTGTGTTACCATGGCAACTGAGACATCAGTGAGTGACGTCTGCGCCATCATTTCACATCCGCGATTCGAAAGGAGGAGGGCGACAGCAAGGTGGCGGCCGCACCAGCTAAGTGCCAAGGGGCGGCGGGTTTTCAAATCCGCCACTGCCCTTCCCCCCCCCCAGACTATATCTAGTCCTGCACCACCCACGAGTCTACCACCCACTGTTTCCTCACCCCGACTCCCTTCCTTGCTGTTTGCCTCCTCCTCCTCCTCGTCGATTTGAAAGTTTGATGCAAATGATCAGCCCGGGCCTACCAAGGAGAACTGAAGCCTTGACAAGGTAATTTAGTGGCTTGAACGTAGGATCGCGAAGCTCTGAACTGAGATGAACACGGGATTCCTGGGGGGGGGGAGGAGAGTGGAAATCCTCTCTCTTCAGCTTTCTCATTTACTGAGGTCGTTTGCCTGGGGGATAAGTGGGATTATTTGCATTCAATCGCTCGCTTTTGTCTTGCTCTGAATAACTTATTGAATTGACGATTAGTATGCAGTCCCCGATCTAAGCAATCAGGGGGCATCGGGACGCAGAGCATTGATGTATGGTAAAGAGGTGCATGTTGGGTAAACAGAGGCAAGCCAAGTTCACTTAGAGCAGCACTCTCAGCCTTTAATGCGCTAAGGCCCAGGTCCTCTAAGTGGTGCTACGCCATAAGACACCTTTTGGGTCCCGTTCACCTGACGCAGCACAGGAAGGGGCGGCATAGCACTGCTTAGTAAATACGCCCCCACATGTGTACAGCGGGAGGTTTATATTTGAGTGTTTTTGTTTAAAGAGGCGCCTAAGAGGGGATATGATAACTATATACAAATATATTCGGGGACAGTACAAGGAGCTTTCGAAATAATTATTCATCCCAAGGACAGTACAAAGGACTCGGGCCATCCCTTAAAGCTGCAGGACAAGCAATATCCTACGTGTATGTTTTTTTTAATAAATTTGTTCTGTACTATGATAAATTACTTGTAGAAATCAAAAGGAGCAGAAAAAGGCAGCGCACTGCCAAAAAAAGCCAGAGGATGCTCACTGGTACAATAAAAAGTTTTATTCCATGAAGGAATCAAACATCACCCCCAGGCAGCAGCAAAACCCACACCAACGCGTTTTGGGCCGTGTGCCCTTTATCAAGGTGTACATACATAAATAAATGCGGTGTAATATGTCATGTGTTGTTGTTCATCTGAGGTTGTATTTACCTAATTTTAAGACCTGCTAAGGAACAGATGATTGTTAGTATGTCCTGATATGTAAAACCATAGAATTCAAAGAGGGTGTACTTTCTTTTTCACACAACTGTATATATATATATATATATATTTTTTTTAATGGCAGCTTGGACTGCTCTAAAGCAGCAGTCCAAGCTGCCCTTTACAAAAAAAAAAATATGTTTTTTAAATTCCTTTTAATATGCGCATGTAACAGGGGACTGATCCCTGTTAAAAAATGTGCCTCTACTCCAGCAGTGTGGTGGTTAACTGCTGGTAGACAATTAACTAACACCACCTGGCTGATTACAGGTATCAGAAAAAGCCTGCCTCTGAGACAGGAAGGGAGATCCTTCCTGAGCCCACACGTGAGCTGAACCAGGAAACAGACAGAGGAAAGGTTCCTGAGTCTCACAGGTGAGACTGACAGAGGGAACACAGACGTCTTGAGCCTGCCAAAAGAAACAGCACGCTGCCAGCAACACACAGGGGACAATACTTCTAAACCTGGATCCTGACTTTGCCTTATCGCACAAGGGTGTGGACAAACCAGGAGAACAGAGAAGCCTTCCCCTACAGCTACCAAAGAGACAGATAAGCTTTACTTTCTAAGACTGTTGTATATCTGCACATATCAAAATATATGTTTGGGGCTGGGAGACATGCTAATCTAAAGGGAGTTGTGGACTGCATATGTTTAACTAGAAATACTCCCAAGTGGAACAGAAGCTTTGTTTGACCCCTTTTTTGCATACATTTGATGATTTTCATGTGTTAAAGAAGCAGGCGCAATAAAAGCCTTATTTTTGTTCACCTTAAAACCAGTTTCCATTGCTTACCTCTGCACACGTCTCTTACAGCGCATCAATACAATCCACACAATGATAAGTAATTAGCTAATCGCACAGGCAGATGAACGGAACAGGACCCTACTGCCGAGGTCACATGATCGCCCCGCCGACTGGTCACATGATTGCCCCTCCGGCACTCGGCGGGCTAATAAGGTACAAGGTCTGTGTAGCAGAAAGCGCTGGGGACACTCACTGACATAAAAATGCATGGCTTAGTGGGACAAAGAACAGATGGGACACCTTTATAAACCTGTGAGTGGCTGTCGGTTGGTGGGGCCAACGGCCTGTGCTCCCGCCGGGCACGACTGTGTGTTTCAGAGTTAATGTAACATTGGGCTCGGGACATGGTGCGGTGACATCATTTTTCCCATTCCCATAATGCTTTACACCTGTTTTTTAATCATTGCCCAATAAACCATACTTTATAGTCCTCCAAACCCCCCCCTCCATACCATATTCCAAACAGGTCAGGTTTTGAGGATAGGCCAGATTCAGCACTGTTGGCTCAACCAGTCCCTGCTTCAGCACAGGTGGCTCAATCAGTCCCTGCTTTGGCACAGGTGGCTCAATCAGAGGCTCAGTCGAAGACTGTGCTGAAGCTGGGATATCCTTAAAACCTGACCTGATGGGGGGTCTTGAGGACTGGCGTTGCGCCCCCCCTGCTTATTAAGACCATGAGAGCCCCCGCTCTTCTTTGTTGCTCACCTCTCTGGAGTTGAAGAAAGTGACCCTGAGTTTGATGCGTCTCATAATAATTTGCGCGTCATATAACTCTCCCGTGACACTGCCCAGGTCACAAGCTGCCACGCACGGCGCAACACATGGAGCAAAGCTCCTGATACAGTACACAGGTTTTTATTCTGCAAGCTCCAATACTGCTGATCCAGCAGCATCGCGCAGGAAGCGCTATTGCCGCTTACTGAATAAGGGCCACAAACGCAAATAGATGCGAAATGAAAACCTGGACCAATTCTACGCTCTATTCGTCTTCACGCATCACACCCATTGGCTGCGGTTGCTCTAGGAATGAGTTGCGTGCAGTGGATACGCGGTCACCTCGCTGATTCCTGCTCCCGTCATTAAGATGCCACCGGAGGCAGCAGTGAGTCAACTAATCAGTCTTAGGCCAAGTTTATAGTACTTGCTACGGCGACTGCGACATTGCGCAGCGCCGTAGCAAGTACATGTCCATCGTGGGTGTCCATAGTGGGCGCTACCCGCGATGATGACCGTGTGACGTCAGCCATCGCGATCAATGGAAGCCGGAAGATTTTGACATTTCCAGTGATTGAGGGGTGACGTCAGCCAATGAGGGCGAACCGTTCTCGGCCACGCTTCCGCCCCCCCCGGTGTCCCGACGGTAACGAGACTGAGCTTGGCGTACAGATGTTAACGGGACTGAGCTTGGCGTACAGATGTTAATGGGACTGAGCTTGGCGTACAGATGTTAATGGGACTGAGCTTGGCGTACAGATGTTAATGGGACTGAGCTGGGCATACAGATAGTAACGGGACTGAGCTTGGCGTACAGATGTTAATGGGACTGAGCTGGGCGTACAGATGTTAATGGGACTGAGCTTTGCGTACAGATGTTAATGGGACTGAGCTTGGCGTACAGATGTTAATGGGACTGAGCTTGGCGTACAGATAGTAATGGGACTGAGCTTGGCGTACAGATATTAATGGGACTGAGCTTGGCGTACAGATAGTAATGGGACTGAGCTTGGCGTACAGATAGTAATGGGACTGAGCTTGGCGTACAGATGTTAATGGGACTGAGCTTGGCGTACAGATGTTAATGGGACTGAGCTTGGCGTACAGATGTTAATGGGGCTGAGCTTGGCGTACAGATGTTAATGGGGCTGAGCTTGGCGTACAGATAGTAATGGGACTGAGCTTGGCGTACAGATGTTAATGGGACTGAGCTTGGCGTACAGATGTTAATGGGACTGAGCTTGGCGTACAGATGTTAATGGGGCTGAGCTTGGCGTACAGATGTTAATGGGGCTGAGCTTGGCGTACAGATGTTAATGGGGCTGAGCTTGGCGCACAGATGTTAATGGGACTGAGCTTGGCGTACAGATGTTAAAGGGACTGAGCTTGGCGTACAGATAGTAACGGGACTGAGCTTGGCGTACAGATGTTAATGGGACTGAGCTTTGCGTACAGATGTTAGTGGGACTGAGCTTGGCGGACAGATGTTAAAGGGACTGAGCTTGGCGTACAGATGTTAAAGGGACTGAGCTTGGCGTACAGATGTTAAAGGGACTGAGCTTGGCGTACAGATGTTAATGGGACTGAGCTTGGCGCACAGATGTTAATGGGACTGAGCTTGGCGCACAGATGTTAATGGGACTGAGCTTGGCGTACAGATGTTAAAGGGACTGAGCTTGGCGTACAGATGTTAAAGGGACTGAGCTTGGCGTACAGATGTTAATGGGATTGAGCTTGGCGTACAGATGTTAAAGGGACTGAGCTTGGCGTACAGATAGTAACGGGACTGAGCTTGGCGTACAGATGTTAGTGGGACTGAGCTTGGCGTACAGATGTTAGTGGGACTGAGCTTGGCGTACAGATGTTAATGGGACTGAGCTTTGCGTACAGATGTTAATGGGACTGAGCTGGGCGTACAGATGTTAGTGGGACTGAGCTTGGCGGACAGATGTTAAAGGGACTGAGCTTGGCGTACAGATGTTAATGGGACTGAGCTTTGCGTACAGATGTTAGTGGGACTGAGCTTGGCAGACAGATGTTAAAGGGACTGAGCTTGGCGTACAGATGTTAATGGGACTGAGCTTGGCGTACAGATGTTAATGGGACTGAGCTTTGCGTACAGATGTTAGTGGGACTGAGCTTGGCAGACAGATGTTAAAGGGACTGAGCTTGGCGTACAGATGTTAATGGGACTGAGCTTGGCGTACAGATGTTAAAGGGACTGAGCTTGGCGTACAGATGTTAACGGGACTGAGCTTGGCGTACAGATGTTAATGGGACTGAGCTTTGCGTACAGATGTTAGTGGGACTGAGCTTGGCGGACAGATGTTAAAGGGACTGAGCTTGGCGTACAGATGTTAATGGGACTGAGCTTGGCGTACAGATGTTAAAGGGACTGAGCTTGGCGTACAGATGTTAATGGGACTGAGCTGGGCGTACAGATGTTAACGGGACTGAGCTTGGCGTACAGATGTTAATGGGACTGAGCTTGGCGTACAGATGTTAATGGGACTGAGCTTGGCGTACAGATGTTAATGGGACTGAGCTTGGCGTACAGATGTTAATGGGACTGAGCTGGGCGTACAGATGTTAACGGGACTGAGCTTGGCGTACAGATGTTAATGGGACTGAGCTTGGCGTACAGATGTTAATGGGACTGAGCTTGGCGTACAGATGTTAATGGGACTGAGCTTGGCGTACAGATGTTAATGGGACTGAGCTTGGCGTACAGATGGTAACAGGACTGAGCTTGGCGTACAGATGTTAATGGGACTGAGCTTGGCGTACAGATGGTAATGGGACTGAGCTTGGCGTACAGATGTTAATGGGACTGAGCTTGGCGTACAGATGTTAATGGGACTGAGCTTGGCGTACAGATGTTAATGGGACTGAGCTTGGCGTACAGATGTTAAAGGGACTGAGCTTGGCGTACAGATGTTAATGGGACTGAGCTTGGCGTACAGATGTTAAAGGGACTGAGCTTGGCGTACAGATGTTAATGGGACTGAGCTTGGCGTACAGATGGTAATGGGACTGAGCTTGGCGTACAGATGTTAATGGGACTGAGCTTGGCGTACAGATGTTAATGGGACTGAGCTTGGCGTACAGATGGTAACAGGACTGAGCTTGGCGTACAGATGTTAATGGGACTGAGCTTGGCGTACAGATGGTAATGGGACTGAGCTTGGCGTACAGATGTTAATGGGACTGAGCTTGGCGTACAGATGGTAATGGGACTGAGCTTGGCGTACAGATGTTAATGGGACTGAGCTTGGCGTACAGATGTTAAAGGGACTGAGCTTGGCGTACAGATGTTAATGGGACTGAGCTTGGCGTACAGATGTTAATGGGACTGAGCTTGGCGTACAGATGGTAATGGGACTGAGCTTGGCGTACAGATGTTAATGGGACTGAGCTTGGCGTACAGATGTTAGTGGGACTGAGCTTGGCGTACAGATGTTAATGGGACTGAGCTTGGCGTACAGATGTTAATGGGACTGAGCTTGGCGTACAGATGTTAATGGGACTGAGCTTGGCAAACAAACGGTAATGAGACTGAGCTTGGCGTACAGCTGTTAACGGGACTGAGCTTGGCGTACAGATGTTAATGGGACTGAGCTTTGCGTACAGATGTTAGTGGGACTGAGCTTGGCGGACAGATGTTAATGGGACTGAGCTTGGCGTACAGATGTTAATGGGACTGAGCTTGGGTACAGATGTTAATGGGACTGAGCTTGGCGTACAGATGTTAATGGGACTGAGCTTGGCGTACAGATGTTAATGGGACTGAGCTTGGCGTACAGATGGTAACAGGACTGAGCTTGGCGTACAGATGTTAATGGGACTGAGCTTGGCAAACAAACGATAACGAGACTGAGCTTGGCGTACAGCTGTTAACGGGACTGAGCTGGGCGTACAGATAGTAATGGGACTGAGCTTGGCGTACAGATGTTAATGGGACTGAGCTTGGCGTACAGATGTTAATGGGACTGAGCTTGGTGTACAGATGTTAATGGGACTGAGCTTGGCGTACAGATGTTAATGGGACTGAGCTGGGCGTACAGATGTTAATGGGACTGAGCTTGGCGTACAGATGTTAAAGGGACTGAGCTTGGCGTACAGATAGTAACGGGACTGAGCTTGGCGTACAGATGTTAATGGGACTGAGCTGGGCGTACAGATGTTAATGGGACTGAGCTTTGCGTACAGATGTTAATGGGACTGAGCTTGGCGTACAGATGTTAATGGGACTGAGCTTGGCGTACAGATGTTAATGGGACTGAGCTTGGCGGACAGATGTTAATGGGACTGAGCTTGGCGTACAGATAGTAATGGGACTGAGCTTGGCGGACAGATGTTAAAGGGACTGAGCTTGGCGTACAGATGTTAAAGGGGCTGAGCTTGGCGTACAGATGTTAATGGGACTGAGCTTGGCGTACAGCTGTTAACGGGACTGAGCTGGGCGTACAGATGTTAATGGGACTGAGCTTGGCGTACAGATGTTAATGGGACTGAGCTTGGCGTACAGATGTTAATGGGACTGAGCTTGGCGTACAGATGTTAATGGGACTGAGTACAGATGTAAATAAGAGCTCCACCGGCGTGCTGGCACCATCACACAGGCCTTCAGACCCAGAATTGGGTGACCGTAGAGACAGACACTGACACACACCCACGCAGCGTATATATTGGGGAGGGTTATGTTTTCGATGTACTGTGGTTAATGCTCCTTCTGTTGAGCATCATGATGTACCTGAGCAGCCAGTTCTCATCACTTTATAAGTACCATTGAAATATAAACATTGTTGTAGTCCGACTCCCCTTTTGTCTGACTTTGGACCACAGCCAAAGGGGAATAACGTATAGGAGGAGAGCTCGGGCCCTCACCTCAGCAGTAGGTGTGAGCCAGCGGTAAATTAGAAGGGTTGCATAGGCACACGTTTTTAATGATCGACCTGCCGTTTCATTCTAAACATTATCTGCAGATAACATTTCTTCTCTCCGAACGTTTGCCGATCCCACAGAATTTTCAGCTGCAGTAAGTGACAACTTCAAAGAGCCTACAGCCTCATTTCTGTCTCCTTAATGAGCCGGAGTATATAACATACCTGTCAAATCTCTCCCAAATGCCAGTTTTAACACTTGTATTCTAGTACTCACTGTGCTGTCACCGTCCTAATTGGCGGCTACGTGCACAACTTTGTACTAAGGAAGGAGATTACCACTGAAATCGATGGGATTTTATGACAATCCTTCACCTTGATATCTTCCAATTCCATTATTGGATCACACAGCCCCCATGGAATGGAGTCATTTCTATTGACTTGCATCTATGTGTGCTAGTATATATTGATATAAATGTAGCACCCTGTTAGAAATGCCCCTGTTAGGCATGTCAGCCCTGGTAGCTGCAGGCAGTGCTGGGGTTAATAGTCCTCACAAGGCTCTGACATGTGCTAGTTCTCTTTTGTTTCTGTAGACCTGGCCGGGTCTGGCTACCCGTCTGCCCTCCCTGACATGTAAGTCCTGGTAAGTGCAGGCAGTGTCAGGGCCCAACTTGGGTTTTCACCCCCCACAAGCAGCTTCCCTAAGTGACAGAGGTGGAGGCGGGACAGGGTCTGTGTGCTGCCCAATCCTGGGTTCAAACCTTGTACCCTCCCCCTCATTACTAGGGAAGAGGCAAACCTAAATTTAGTTAGTCAGTGAGTACTGTAGCTATGGAGTGAGTACTATGAGTTGCTGTCTCGCCCTGCGGGGTGGGAATATATGATCAGTCCCATAAGGGGGCTGTGAAATAGCAAAGGAGGAGAGACAAGGCCTCAATCATACTATCTGACACAGAGACCATCCGGTGGTCTGGGACCTTAGAGAGAAGGCTGTACTCGTTGTATTAATCTGCTGTATGCAGAGGATGCTGAATAAAGATGCTCATGTTTCAATACACTCCTGGCCTGAGTCTGCAGTCTATCAGGGGGAGTATCTATGTATGTATGTATGTCTTTATTTATATAGCGCAATTAATGTGCACGGCGCTTCACAGTAGTAATACATGACAATCATATAAATAATAAATGATATAAATAACACAAAGGGTAGAAGTACATCAGACATAAAAGTAACAGTTTGGAAGAGGTGTTCCTGCTCTGAAGAGCTTACAATCTAATTTTGTTGGTAGGAAGAACGTATTGAGACAGTAGGAGGGCATTTTGGTAAGTGCGTCTGCAAGGAGCAAAGGTTAATGTATGAGGTGTTATTTATCAGCCATATAGCTACTCATATGCTTCCTTAGGCTAAGGCGGTGCACTGAGATACACAGACCGCGATATGCGGTCTGTAGGGAGCGGGAGGTGGGCGGGAGTGGGAGGCTTGACAGGGAGGGGGGGCGTGGCTTGAGCGGAGGGACCCGCTACTCTCCCCCCCCCCCCTCCCTCCCTCCACGGACTCGGGCTGGAGCTGGAGCTGCTGAGGGTAACTTTAAACACACACACGCAGGCACTCATACACACACACACACACACAGGCAGGCAGGCACTCACGCACTCATACACACACACGCGCGCACACACAGGCAGGCACTCACGCACTCATACACACACACACACAGACAGAGGCAGGCACTCACGCACTCGGGCACACACATACACACACAGACAGGCACGCACGCACTCAGACACACACACAGACAGGCACTCACCTGCTTTCACTCCACACTCCTCCCCGCTCCCCGAAGCCTCTCCTCCTCCCGAAGCCTCCCCTCCCCATTGGCTCACAGCCACACCACGTGACGCGTCAACGCTAGGAAACACCATTTTCTTGTGTCCCCTAGCGGCTGACGCGCCACAGCGTGTAGTGCGCTGTGCCGCCAGGGGGGACTGGGACCGGCTCGCGAGGATTCCCCTGCTGGTGGGGAACTCGCGACATGGCCGCCCGCGCCAACGAGCACAGCGGGACCGAGGCCTTACACAGGTGTGTTTTAAGGTGCGTCTTAAAGGTGGATAGAGAGGGTGCTAGTTGGATATTGAGGGGAAGGGCATTCCAGAGGTATGGGGCAGTTAGAGAGAATGGTTTAAGGTGGGAGAGGGCTTTATATACAGAAGGGGTAGAGAGAAGACATTCTTGACCAGAATGCAAGTGTCTCTGGATGGTGTATAGCGAGAAATTAGGGCTGAGATGTAAGGAGGGGCAGAAGAGTGTAAAGCTTTAAAAGTGAGGAGGAGAATTGAGTGTGAGATGCGGGATTTGATAGGAAGCCAGGAGAGGGATTTCAGCAGGGGAGACGCCGAGACAGATTTTGGAAAGAGTAGAGTGATTCTGGCAGCAGCGTTTAGGATAGATTGTAGGGGAGACAGGTGAGAGGCAGAAAGGCCAGACAGCAGGAGGTTATAGTAATCGAGACGGGAGACAATGAGGGCCTGAGTCAAAGTTTTAGCAGTCGATTAACAGAGGGAAGGGCGTATCTTTGTTATATTGCGGAGGAAAAAGCGACAGGTTTTAGAAACGTTCTGAATGTGAGAAGAGAATGTGAGAGAGGAGTCAAGTGTGACCCCAAGGCAGCGTGCTTGGGCTACTGGGTGAATTATGGTACTTCCATGTAATGTAGAAGGAGGAAATAGGACCAGGTTTGGGAGGAAGTATGAGGAGCTCTGTTTTTCCCATGCTTAATTTAAGTCAGCGGAGGGCCATCCAGGATGATATCGCAGAGAGACATTCAGAAACTTTAGTCTGTACAGCAGGTGTAAGGTCAGGGGTCAGGGGTCGAAAAGTAAATTTGTGTGTCGTCAGAATAGAGGTGATATTTGAACCCAAGAGATGTTATTAGGTCACCTAGAGAGAGTGTGTACAGAGAAAAGAGAAGGGGTCCCAGGACAGAGCCCTGGGGTATCCCCACAGAGAGATCGATAGAAGAGGAGGTGTTTGCAAAAGAGACACTGAAAGTATGATGGGAGAGGTAGGAGGAGATCCAGGAAAGAGCTTTGTTGCAAATGCCAAGAGTATGTAGAATGTGTAAGAGAAGAGGGTGGTCCACAGAATCAAATGCTGCAGAGAGGTCAAGTAATATGAGAAGAGTGTAATGACCTCTGTCTTTGGCAGCATGGAGGTCATTAGTCTGTGATCGTTCTTCTACAGGAACTGCCTTCAGCACTACTGGGGCCTGTTGAAGATGGAGGCGCTGGCACCAACCGAGAGAACGATGCATTGACCTCCAAAAGCCTGTCCTGTTCCCCAACAATATCGGCGGAATCTCAGCTCCCCTGTACGCCAACAGGTATTTATCACCACGACACACCTGTAGCTACACCATCTCCCAAAGGGTGGGGGAAAGAGGGCTACATTTCTATAATGTTGCACTTCCTAGGCACATGTTTGGCCTCCTGCTCTTCTAGAAGTTACTAGAGGGTCACATGCCTGGTGGTGTGACCAAGTGGCAACAGTTAATCTGCCCAGATACTGGGCCAGAGTGTTAGCCACACCCTGGCTATAAAAGGTTCGGTTCATCCATTTCTATCCCCAGACCTCCAGGGATTCCCAGACCTCAAGTTGAACCCATACCTTCAGAGGAACCCATACCTCCAGGGGAACTCATACCTCCAAGGGAACTCATACCTCCAAGGGAACCCATACCTCCAAGGGAACCCATACCTTCAGGGGAACCCATACCTCCAGGGGAACCCATACCTCCAGGGGAACTCATACCTCCAAGGGAACCCATACCTCCAAGGGAACCCATACCTTCAGGGGAACCCATACCTCCAGGGGAACCCATACCTTCAGGGGAACCCATACCTCCAGGGGAACTCATACCTCCAAGGGAACTCATACCTCCAAGGGAACCCATACCTCCAAGGGAACCCATACCTTCAGAGGAACCCATACCTCCAGGGGAACCCATACCTCCAGGGGAACTCATACCTCCAAGGGAACCCATACCTCCAAGGGAACCCATACCTTCAGGGGAACCCATACCTCCAGGGGAACCCATACCTTCAGGGGAACCCATACCTCCAGGGGAACCCATACCTTCAGGGGAACCCATACCTTCAGGGGAACCCATACCTTCAGGGGAACCCATACCTTCAGGGGAACCCATACCTCCAGGGGAACCCATACCTTCAGACCCCATGCTCCAATTCCCACCAGGGAGGTCTCCAGGCTATGCTAGCCTGTGGGGCAGGTAAGAAGCAGCAACCCATCTTTTATTATTTTCAGCATAGGGTCTGTATCCCAATGTTAGGGGCCCCTTAGAAAAGGTGCTAAGAAGGATCTACACGGCTGTAGGGAATAGTTTTCATCGTCAGGGCTACTAAGGGCCTTGGGGAGGGGGGTTAGGTGGGGGGGGGGGTCTGCCAGTGATTTCTGGACAATGGTCTGGATCTGCGACTTGGCCGGGCAAGAAGCTCTAGGGAAGAGTTGAGCCACTACGTGACTCGCCAGTGAGAGAGGCTGACTGTCACTTTTTCTGTATGCTGAAAACCAGTCCTGGTTTCCCTGTACTGTGCTGCTAGTTCTATACGTTTTCTAATAAGGACAAGTTATAAAGTTCCTGGCGCCTTCTTCTGTTCACCAAACTCCCTTACTACAAGCCGGCACGAACTCACCATCAACCCGGAGATGTGCCAGGTAACTGCTGAGATACTACAACCCTCTGAACAGCTGTCAACCCCACAGAGACTGTATGAAATCCTACATCTTTCTCATGTACAACCTATCCCTCATGTCGGGGGCGGGGGGTGCTACATAAACATATAATATTGCCTAGTTGGCATTGCATAAAGCATCTTCACCACCAGCAATTATGTACGAGACGTATTGGGAACTGCGCAGAAAATGACGACGACGCACATTTTATTTGATAGAATTAAAAGATCTACGTGAAAACTTGACTTACTTCTGGGAAACATATTGAGGAAGGACTAGGACAAGCGCAGGACACTTATGAAATAAATATGCCCGGGGGGGGCGGAGGGGGGCTGTTATTTATTAGTAGACCTCGAATACGTCCCAAGTTTGGAAACGTACAAGTGATCGGTCTGTAGCCATTATGCTTCTCTCGTGTTGATTGCGTTGAAAGCGCCTTTGGGGCTGCAGGGGTTAAATCACACATTATACCAAGAATACCTGCGTATGACACCCTCCTATGTCATAGGAAGTTCTTATGTTTAGAGTCTGTAATGCATTAACCACCCACTCATTTTTTTGTTCATATTGATTTTCTTACAGGTGGTCCCCCGGAAATAGCCGGCGCTACAGGTTCTCTCCGGTCCCCGAGTCACGGGCCGCTTTTGGTGGTTTGGTGCTCTCTCTCCCTTTAGGGAAATCAGACCGGCGGCATAAATCTCGCCGGCGCATAGAAGCTGGAAGATCATCGGAGGGATGGTGTTTTGCGACTTCAATTTGGACAACCGCGGTGGCCTCCATGTTGAGTGAGAACGCCGGCAACAACTGCAAACCGGTAACTATGCCAGGAAGCCGGAGGGTTTCCTGGAGCTAAAAATAGCACGGCCCCCCCCCCCCGCCGGAAAACCGGAGCTAAAAATATCACGGCCCCCCCGCCGGAGAACCGGAGCTAAAATCATCACCGACCCCCCGCCGGAGAACCGCAGCTAAAAATATCATGGACCCCCCGCCGGAAAACCGGAGCTAAAAATATCATGGACCCCCCGCCGGAGAACCGCAGCTAAAAATATCATGGACCCCCCGCCGGAGAACCGGAGCTAAAAATATCATGGACCCTCCGCCGGAGAACCGGAGCTAAAAATATCATGGACTCCCCCGCCGGAAAACCGCAGCTAAAAATATCATGGACCCCCCGCCGGAGAACCGGAGCTAAAAATATCATGGACCCCCCGCCGGAGAACCGGAGCTAAAAATATCATGGACTCCCCCGCCGGAAAACCGGAGCTAAAAATATCATGGACCCCCCGCCGGAGAACCAGAGCTAAAAATATCATGGACCCCCCACCGGAAAACCGGAGCTAAAAATATCATGGACCCTCCACCAGAAAACCGGAGCTAAAAATATCATGGACCCTCCACCGGAAAACCGGAGCTAAAAATATCATGGACCCCCCGCCGGAAAACCGGAGCTAAAAATATCATGGACCCTCCACCGGAAAACCGGAGCTAAAAATATCATGGACCCCCCCGCCGGAAAACCGGAGCTAAAAATATCATGGACCCCCCGCCGGAGAACCGGAGCTAAAAATATCATGGACCCCCCCGCCGGAGAACCGGAGCTAAAAATATCATGGACCCCCCGCCAGAAAACCGGAGCTAAAAATATCATGGACCCCCCGCCGGAGAACCGGAGCTAAAAATATCATGGACCCCCCCGCCGGAGAACCGGAGCTAAAAATATCATGGACCCCCCGCCGGAAAACCGGAGCTAAAAATATCATGGACCCCCCGCCGCAGAACCGGAGCTAAAAATAACACGGACCCCCCGCCGGAGAACCGGAGCTAAAAATATCACGGACCCCCCGCCGGAGAACCGGAGCTAAAAATATCACGGACCCCCGCCGGAGAACCGGAGCTAAAAATATCATGGACCCCCCGCCGGAGAACCGGAGCTAAAAATATCATGGACCCCCCCCCCCCCCGCCGGAGAACCGGAGCTAAAAATATCATGGACCCCCGCCGGAGAACCGGAGCTAAAAATATCATGGACCCCCCGCCGGAGAACCGGAGCTAAAAATATCTTGGACCCCCCGCCGGAGAACCGGAGCTAAAAATATCATGGACCCCCCGCCGGAGAACCGGAGCTAAAAATATCATGGACCCCCCTCCCCGCCGGAGAACCGGAGCTAAAAATATCATGGACCCCCGCCGGAGAACCGGAGCTAAAAATATCATGGACCCCCCGCCGGAGATCCAGAGCTAAAAATATCACGGACCCTCCGCCGGAAAACCGGAGCTAGAAATATCATGGACCCCCCCGCCGGAGAACCGGAGCTAAAAATATCATGGACCCCCCGCCGGAAAACCGGAGCTAAAAATATCATGGACCTCCCGCCGGAAAACCGGAGCTAAAAATATCATGGACCCCCCGCCGGAGAACCGGAGCTAAAAATATCATGGACCTCCCGCCGGAAAACCGGAGCTAAAAATATCATGGACCTCCCGCCGGAAAACCAGAGCTAAAAATATCATGGACCCCCTAGCTCGAATTCTGTAAATTAAGAGTTGTTCAAAATAGGTGGATTGTTGTTTTTAATGTAAAGATATCCCCCGTATAACAGGGTCCTGGGACCAAACTGATTTTGTGACTTACCCCCTATGCTGCTAGGTGGGCGTACAGATGTTAATGGGACTGCGCTTGGCGTACAGATGTTAATGGGACTGAGCTTGGCGTACAGATGTTAATGGGACTGAGCTTGGCGTACAGATGTTAATGGGACTGAGCTGGGCGTACAGATGTTAATGGGACTGAGCTTGGCGTACAGATGTTAATGGGACTGAGCTTGGCGTACAGATGTTAATGGGACTGAGCTGGGCGTACAGATGTTAATGGGACTGAGCTTGGCGTACAGATGTTAATGGGACTGAGCTTGGCGTACAGATGTTAATGGGACTGAGCTTGGCGTACAGATGTTAATGGGACTGAGCTTGGCGTACAGATGTTAGTGGGACTGAGCTTGGCGTACAGATGTTAATGGGACTGAGCTTGGCGTACAGATGTTAATGGGACTGAGCTTGGCGTACAGATGTTAATGGGACTGAGCTGGGCGTACAGATGTTAATGGGACTGAGCTTGGTGTACAGATGTTAATGGGACTGAGCTTGGTGTACAGATGTTAATGGGACTGAGCTTGGTGTACAGATGTTAATGGGACTGCGCTTGGTGTACAGATGTTAACAGGACTGAGCTTGGCGTACAGATGTTAACAGGACTGAGCTTCCTCTCCATTAAAGCAGCCGCTATAAAGATTCAGTCCTTGGCTAGAATGAGACAGAGCGGTATCTGATAATGGCGCTAAGGATGCAACTCTGGTTGGTCATTCATCTTACAGATGCACCATCACATTTTGACCTACGTTTATATATGGTGTTCCATATAACTGAAAGATAACCATTAAATGATGTATTATGAGTCTTCGCTCGCCCCTCTTTTCCCCCCTCTGTAATTACTATTCTCCAAAACCGCAACATACAGCAATAAAAATGCTCCTGCGATAAATCAAGGATTTCCCTTATACCTGTATATAAGGGCCCAAGGTCATACTGCAAAGTCCTGCGAGTGCTCGCATTGCTGCTGTGAAATAACGTCTCCGCCAGAGAGTCTAACCTCTGCAAATTCTTTCCACGTGAAGTAGGCAAAACCCACTGAGAAGGTTTTAAGTGAAACCGGAGAATTTCCTTCAGGAAAGAGACTTGTGGAAATCGGAGGCGTGTATTATTAAAGCAGTTCCTGACAGTCCCTGCAAAAAAAACTCTTAACTCAAGAGAGGGGCAGACAGCCGCACGCATGTGGAAAAAAAGATTCTCTCGGACCATTTAAAGCAGGGGTGGCCAACTCCAGTCCTCAAGGGCCACCAACAGGTCAGGTTTTCAGGATATCCCTGCTTCAGCACAGGTGGCTCAATCAGTGGCTCAATCAGGTGAGCATGTATAGCAAATTACACAATTTGCCTGTGCTAAAGCAGGGACCGATTGAGCCACCTGTGCTGAAGCAGGGACCGATTGAGCCACCTGTGCTGAAGCAGGGACCGATTGAGCCACTTGTGCTGAAGCAGGGACCGATTGAGCCACCTGTGCTGAAGCAGGGATCTCCTGACCTGTTGGTGGCCCCTGTTGGGAGTTGGCTCCTCTGATTTAATGCATATTCAGAAAAAACAGGGACTGCAGAACATTTTGGGGGCGAAAACCCTTGGGTGCAATTTTTAATTTAGCAATGCCAACGTGGATGTATTTAAACTGAAATGGGCCCGTGGTTTCTGTGCAATAACAGGAATCAGGGCAATGCACAGTTAGCGACTGATTAACTGCACAGTTACCCATACCGGTCTGTACTATATAGAGGCTTCTGCATCAATGCAGAACTACAGTAGTTCAAATGGGACTGAGCTGGGCGTACAGATGTTAATGGGACTGCGCTTGGCGTACAGATGTTAATGGGACTGCGCTTGGCGTACAGATGTTAATGGGACTGAGCTTGGAGTACAGATGTTAATGGGACTGAGCTTGGAGTACAGATGTTAGTGGGACTGAGCTTGGCGTACAGATGTTAATGGGACTGAGCTTGGAGTACAGATGTTAATGGGACTGAGCTTGGAGTACAGATGTTAATGGGACTGAGCTTGGAGTACAGATGTTAATGGGACTGAGCTTGGCGTACAGATGTTAATGGGACTGAGCTTGGAGTACAGATGTTAATGGGACTGAGCTTGGCGTACAGATGTTAATGGGACTGAGCTTGGAGTACAGATGTTAATGGGACTGAGCTTGGAGTACAGATGTTAATGGGACTGAGCTTGGAGTACAGATGTTAATGGGACTGAGCTTGGAGTACAGATGTTAATGGGACTGAGCTTGGCGTACAGATGTTAATGGGACTGAGCTTGGAGTACAGATGTTAATGGGACTGAGCTTGGAGTACAGATGTTAATGGGACTGAGCTGGGCGTACAGATGTTAATGGGACTGCGCTTGGCGTACAGATGTTAATGGGACTGCGCTTGGCGTACAGATGTTAATGGGACTGAGCTTGGAGTACAGATGTTAATGGGACTGAGCTTGGAGTACAGATGTTAGTGGGACTGAGCTTGGCGTACAGATGTTAATGGGACTGAGCTTGGAGTACAGATGTTAATGGGACTGAGCTTGGAGTACAGATGTTAATGGGACTGAGCTTGGAGTACAGATGTTAATGGGACTGAGCTTGGCGTACAGATGTTAATGGGACTGAGCTTGGAGTACAGATGTTAATGGGACTGAGCTTGGCGTACAGATGTTAATGGGACTGAGCTTGGAGTACAGATGTTAATGGGACTGAGCTTGGAGTACAGATGTTAATGGGACTGAGCTTGGAGTACAGATGTTAATGGGACTGAGCTTGGAGTACAGATGTTAATGGGACTGAGCTTGGCGTACAGATGTTAATGGGACTGAGCTTGGAGTACAGATGTTAATGGGACTGAGCTTGGAGTACAGATGTTAATGGGACTGAGCTTGGCGGACAGATGTTAATGGGACTGAGCTTGGGTACAGATGTTAATGGGACTGAGCTTGGAGTACAGATGTTAATGGGACTGAGCTTGGCGTACAGATGTTAATGGGACTGAGCTTGGCGTACAGATGTTAATGGGACTGAGCTTGGCGTACAGATGTTAATGGGACTGAGCTTGGAGTACAGATGTTAATGGGACTGAGCTTGGAGTACAGATGTTAATGGGACTGAGCTTGGCGTACAGATGTTAATGGGACTGAGCTTGGCGTACAGATGTTAATGGGACTGAGCTTGGTGTACAGATGTTAATGGGACTGAGCTTGGAGTACAGATGTTAATGGGACTGAGCTTGGAGTACAGATGTTAATGGGACTGAGCTTGGAGTACAGATGTTAATGGGACTGAGCTGGGCGTACAGATGTTAGTGGGACTGAGCTTGGAGTACAGATGTTAATGGGACTGAGCTTGGCGTACAGATGTTAATGGGACTGAACTGGGCGTACAGATGTTAACGGGACTGAGCTTGGCGTACAGATGTTAATGGGACTGAGCTTGGCGTACAGATGTTAATGGGACTGAGCTTGGCGTACAGATGTTAATGGGACTGAGCTGGGCATACAGATGTTAATGGGACTGAGCTTGGCGTACAGATGTTAATGGGACTGAGCTTGGCGTACAGATGTTAATGGGGCTGAGCTTGGCGTACAGATGTTAATGGGACTGAGCTTGGCGTACAGATGTTGATGGGACTGAGCTTGGCGTACAGATGTGAATGGGACTGAGCTTGGCATACAGATGTGAATGGGACTGAGCTTGGACTACAGATGTTAATGGGACTGAGCTTGGCGTACACATGTTAATGGGACTGAGCTTGGCGTACAGATGTGAATGGGACTGAGCTTGGCGTACAGATGTTAATGGGACTGAGCTTGGCGTACAGATGTTAATGGGACTGAGCTTGGCGTACAGATGTGAATGGGACTGAGCTTGGACTACAGATGTGAATGGGACTGAGCTTGGCATACAGATGTGAATGGGACTGAGCTTGGACTACAGATGTTAATGGGACTGAGCTTGGCGTACACATGTTAATGGGACTGAGCTTGGCGTACAGATGTGAATGGGACTGAGCTTGGCGTACAGATGTTAATGGGACTGAGCTTGGCGTACAGATGTTAATGGGACTGAGCTTGGCGTACAGATGTGAATGGGACTGAGCTTGGACTACAGATGTTAATGGGGCTGAGCTTGGCGTACAGATGTTAATGGGACTGAGCTTGGCGTACAGATGTTAATGGGACTGAGCTTGGCGTACAGATGTGAATGGGACTGAGCTTGGACTACAGATGTTAATGGGGCTGAGCTTGGCGTACAGATGTTAATGGGACTGAGCTTGGCGTACAGATGTTAATGGGACTGAGCTTGGCGTACAGATGTGAATGGGACTGAGCTTGGACTACAGATGTTAATGGGGCTGAGCTTGGCGTACAGATGGTAACAGGACTGAGCTTGGCGTACAGATGTTAATGGGACTGAGCTTGGCGTACAGATGTTAATGGGGCTGAGCTTGGCGTAGAGATGTTAATGGGACTGAGCTTGGCGTACAGATGTTAATGGGACTGAGCTTGGCATACAGATGTGAATGGGACTGAGCTTGGACTACAGATGTTAATGGGACTGAGCTTGGCGTACAGATGGTAACGGGACTGAGCTGGGCGTACAGATGTTAATGGGACTGAGCTTGGCGTACAGATGGTAACGGGACTGAGCTGGGCGTACAGATGTTAATGGGACTGAGCTTGGCGTACAGATGTTAATGGGACTGAGCTTGGCGTACAGATGTGAATGGGACTGAGCCTGGACTACAGATGTTAATGGGACTGAGCTTGGCGTACAGATGTTAATGGGACTGAGCTTGGCGTACAGATGTGAATGGGACTGAGCTTGGCGTACAGATGTTAATGGGACTGAGCTGGGCGTACAGATAGTAATGGGACTGAGCTTGGCGTACAGATGTTAATGGGACTGAGCTTGGCGTACAGATGTGAATGGGACTGAGCTTGGCGTACAGATGTGAATGGGACTGAGCTTGGCGTACAGATGGTAACGGGACTGAGCTTGGCGTACAGATGTTAATGGGACTGAGCTTGGCGTAGAGATGTTAATGGGACTGAGCTTGGCGTACAGATGTTAATGGGGCTGAGCTTGGCGTACAGATGTTAATGGGGCTGAGCTTGGCGTACAGATGTTAATGGGACTGAGCTTGGTGTACAGATCTTAATGGGACTGAGCTTAGCTTACAGATGTTAATGGGGCTGAGCTTGGCGGACAGATGTTAATGGGGCTGAGCTTGGCGTACAGATGTTAATGGGGCTGAGCTTGGCATGCAGATGTTAATGGGACTGAGCTTGGAGTACAGATGTTAATGGGACTGAGCTTGGAGTACAGATGTTAATGGGACTGAGCTTGGCGTAGAGATGTTAATGGGACTGAGCTTGGCGTACAGATGTTAATGGGGCTGAGCTTGGCGTACAGATGTTAATGGGACTGAGCTTGGTGTACAGATCTTAATGGGACTGAGCTTAGCTTACAGATGTTAATGGGGCTGAGCTTGGCGGACAGATGTTAATGGGGCTGAGCTTGGCGTACAGATGTTAATGGGGCTGAGCTTGGCATGCAGATGTTAATGGGACTGAGCTTGGCGTACAGATGTTAATGGGACTGAGCTTGGCGTACAGATGTTAATGGGACTGAGCTTGGCGTACAGATGTTAATGGGACTGAGCTTGGCGTACAGATGTTAATGGGACTGAGCTTGGCGTACAGATGTTAATGGGACTGAGCTTGGCGTACAGATGTTAATGGGACTGAGCTTGGCGTACAGATGTTAGTGGGACTGAGCTTGGCGGACAGATGTTAATGGGACTGAGCTTGGCATGCAGATGTTAACGGGACTGAGCTTGGCGTACAGATGTTAATGGGGCTGAGCTTTGCGTACAGATGTTAATGGGGCTGAGCTTGGCGTACAGATGTTAATGGGGCTGAGCTTGGCGTACAGATGGTAATGGGACTGAGCTTGGCGTACAGATGTTAATGGGGCTGAGCTTGGCGTACAGATGTTAATGGGGCTGAGCTTGGCATGCAGATGTTAATGGGACTGAACTGGGCGTACAGATGTTAATGGGACTGAGCTTGGCGTACAGATGTTAATGGGGCTGAGCTTGGCGTACAGATGTTAATGGGACTGAGCTTGGCGTACAGATGGTAATGGGACTGAGCTTGGCATGCAGATGTTAATGGGACTGAACTGGGCGTACAGATGTTAATGGGACTGAGCTTGGCGTACAGATGTTAATGGGGCTGAGCTTGGCGTACAGATGTTAATGGGACTGAGCTTGGCGTACAGATGGTAATGGGACTGAGCTTGGCGTACAGATGTTAGTGGGGCTGAGCTTGGCGTACAGATGTTAATGGGACTGAGCTTGGCGTACAGATGTTAATGGGACTGAGCTTGGTGTACAGATGTTAATGGGACTGAGCTTGGCGTACAGATGTTAATGGGACTGAGCTTGGCATATAGATGTTAACGGGACTGAGCTGGGCGTACAGATGTTAACGGGACTGAGCTTGGCGTACAGATGTTAATGGAACTGAGGTTGGCGTACAGATGTTAGTGGGGATGAGCTGGGCATACAGATGTTAATGGGACTGAGCTTGGTGTACAGATGTTAATGGGACTGAGCTTGGTGTACAGATGTTAACAGGACTGAGCTTCCTCTCCATTAAAGCAGCCGCTATAAAGATTCAGTCCTTGGCTAGAATGAGACAGAGCGGTATCTGTGATAATGACGCTAAAGATGCAACTCTGGTTGGTCATTCATCTTTGAAAACGAAAAAGGGACAAGAATACAGGTTTGCCAACGGCAAGAAGGAGAGGCCACGGGTAACGGTTATGTGTGAGGAGAACAACAACAAGATTGATCTACTGGAATTTAAGGATCCTGAATCAGGCGCAAATGACATCTACTGAAAAGGGGGTCATGCTTGTTGGAAATAAGCCTACGATGGATAAGGAAGCTTTAGGTCGGGGTCCCCTGGTACCGAAGGAACTTCAAGACGGTGCTACTATAGTAGAGATTCCCCGCCACACATCACTTGGGCGAGGCCGGATAAATGAATGCATCGAGAAAGAACGTCCAAATATATGTCTATAAGACTGCCAATTGCCAAAGAAAGATGCCCTTCTATGCATGGTCACCGAGCATACCTCCGCCCCCTCGGACGCGCCGCACCTCCGCTGGGCACGGTGCACGCGCATGACGGCGCGCAACGAGCCCCAGCTGCGTGGCAAGCTTAGCTATGAGCCCTTGTCTCCTGCAGCCTATCCTTGGCATCTGCGGAGGCCCCGCCTCTGTTCCCTCCCCTACTGGTTCCTGTCTCCTATATAGGACTTCCTCTTCCTGTCATACCTTGTTGAACATAACCTTGTGTAGCCTTTGCGTGTGCCTGTCTTGTCCGGCCCAGTCTTGTTCTCTGCAGTTAACCTCTCGTGTACCGACCTGGCTTTGCATTTGGATTCTCTCTGGCTCTTGACCCCTGGCATACGGATAACGACTACGAGTACCTCTACAACCCCAGACCACAGGCTTACGGACTTCAACTACGTGTACCTCTCCAACCCACGGACCCCGGCAAGTATTGGATTAACCCTTTCTACATACCCAGACCCAGCAACGCTGCAAACCACCTTCTGGGCTCGCCCCCGCTACTGTGGGTGTGTGGCATATCCTTCCCACCTCAGTGCCGGGGTCAGGTCTTGTTTGTGGGCTCGCGCAAGCGTTACACCCAGGAGTTAATCAGATTTGATGATAATGGTCAATGATGCTGAGCCAGACACAAGGTCCGTAGCTAACTCAGACCCAGTCTGCCCAGGGGTGGCAGGCAGTGTACAGTATCCGGTATTGATCCTGAAGAAATAGAATGTCTGCCAATACCTGCAAGGGGCTCACTAGTAACGGGACATTTCTGACGCTATACAGAAGAGGGACAGTTCAGCTAACCCAGAGATAAATAAGCCTCAGGACCTCCATAGAATATTAAGACACGGGTACAAAGGGAAGAAGCAAATAGTACAAACACTGTAAATATATCAGTAAATGGGAATAGAGTGAAGTGTGTCTAAGAATGAAGAGAATTACCAAAGGCTGTCAATAAAGCTCCTGTTTGTACTATAAAAGTGCCTGGTGCCCATCATTATTCCATCAGCATATCTACGCCCAGCCTGCCCTGACCCAGCACCCTGAAAAGGTATGAGAGACTGAGCCCAGCCTGCACTGACCCAGCACCCTGACAAAGTATGAGACTGAGCCCAGCCTGCACTGACCCAGCACCCTGACAAGGTATGAGACTGAGCCCAGCCTGCACTGACCCAGCACCCTGACAAGGTATGAGACTGAGCCCAGCCTGCCCTGACCCAGCACCCTGAAAAGGTATGAGAGACTGAGCCCAGCCTGCACTGACCCAGCACCCTGACAATGTATGAGACTGAGCCCAGCCTGCACTGACCCAGCACCCTGACAAGGTATGAGACTGAGCCCAGCCTGCACTGACCCAGCACCCTGACAAGGTATGAGAGACTGAGCCCAGCCTGCACTGACCCAGCACCCTGACAAGGTATGAGAGACTGAGCCCAGCCTGCACTGACCCAGCACCCTGACAAGGTATGAGACACTGAGCCCAGCCTGCACTGACCCAGCACCCTGACAAGGTATGAGACACTGAGCCCAGCCTGCACTGACCCAGCACCCTGACAAGGTATGAGACTGAGCCCAGCCTGCGCTGACCCAGCACCCTGACAAGGTATGAGAGACTGAGCCCAGCCTGCGCTGACCCAGCACCCTGACAAGGTATGAGACTGAGCCCAGCCTGCGCTGACCCAGCACCCTGACAAGGTATGAGAGACTGAGCCCAGCCTGCACTGACCCAGCACCCTGACAAGGTATGAGAGACTGAGCCCAGCCTGCACTGACCCAGCACCCTGACAAGGTATGAGAGACTGAGCCCAGCCTGCACCCAGCACCCT
The DNA here is from genome assembly GCF_040206685.1 of Ascaphus truei. Lineage (NCBI taxonomy): Eukaryota > Metazoa > Chordata > Amphibia > Anura > Ascaphidae > Ascaphus > Ascaphus truei. The sequence continues at coordinate 466,541,293 of NC_134484.1, forward strand.
GACAATGTATGAGAGACTGAGCCCAGCCTGCACTGACCCAGCACCATGACAAGGTATGAGAGACTGAGCCCAGCCTGCACTGACCCAGCACCCTGACAAGGTATGAGAGACTGAGCCCAGCCTGCACTGACCCAGCACCCTGACAAGGTATAAGAGACTGAGCCCAGCCTGCACCCAGCACCCTGACAAGGTATGAGAGGCTGAGCCCAGCCTGCACTGACCCAGCACCCTGACAAGGTATGAGAGACAGAGCTCAGCCTGCGCTGACCCAGCACCCTGACAAGGTATGAGAGACTGAGCCCAGCCTGCACTGACCCAGCACCCTGACAAGGTATGAGAGACTGAGCCCAGCCTGCACTGACCCAGCACCCTGACAAGGTATGAGACTGAGCCCAGCCTGCACTGACCCAGCACCCTGACAAGGTATGAGAGACTGAGCCCAGCCCGCACTGACCCAGCACCCTGACAAGGTATGAGAGACAGAGCTCAGCCTGCGCTGACCCAGCACCCTGACAAGGTATGAGAGACTGAGCCCAGCCTGCGCTGACCCAGCACCCTGACAAGGTATGAGAGACTGAGCCCAGCCTGCACTGACCCAGCACCCTGACAAGGTATGAGAGACAGAGCTCAGCCTGCGCTGACCCAGCACCCTGACAAGGTATGAGAGACTGAGCCCAGCCTGCACTGACCCAGCACCCTGACAAGGTATGAGAGACTGAGCCCAGCCTGCACTGACCCAGCACCCTGACAAGGTATGAGAGACTGAGCCCAGCCTGCACTGAGCCAGCACCCTGACAAGGTATGAGAGACTGAGCCCAGCCTGCGCTGACCCAGCACCCTGACAAGGTATGAGAGACTGAGCCCAGCCTGTGCTGACCCAGCACCCTGACAAGGTATGAGACACTGAGCCCAGCCTGCGCTGACCCAGCACCCTGACAAGGTATGAGAGACTGAGCCCAGCCTGCACTGACCCAGCACCCTGACAAGGTATGAGAGACTGAGCCCAGCCTGCACTGACCCAGCACCCTGACAAGGTATGAGAGACTGAGCCCAGCCTGTGCTGACCCAGCACCCTGACAAGGTATAAGACTGAGCCCAGCCTGCACTGACCCAGCACCCTGACAAGGTATGAGAGACTGAGCCCAGCCCGCACTGACCCAGCACCCTGACAAGGTATGAGAGACTGAGCCCAGCCTGTGCTGACCCAGCACCCTGACAAGGTATGAGACACTGAGCCCAGCCTGCGCTGACCCAGCACCCTGACAAGGTATGAGAGACTGAGCCCAGCCTGCACTGACCCAGCACCCTGACAAGGTATGAGAGACTGAGCCCAGCCTGCACTGACCCAGCACCCTGACAAGGTATGAGAGACTGAGCCCAGCCTGCACTGACCCAGCACCCTGACAAGGTATGAGACTGAGCCCAGCCTGCGCTGAACCAGCACCCTGACAAGGTATGAGAGACTGAGCCCAGCCTGCACTGACCCAGCACCCTGACAAGGTATGAGAGACTGAGCCCAGCCTGCACTGACCCAGCACCCTGACAAGGTATGAGACACTGAGCCCAGCCTGCACTGACCCAGCACCCTGACAAGGTATGAGAGACTGAGCCCAGCCTGCACTGACCCAGCACCCTGACAAGGTATGAGAGACTGAGCCCAGCCTGCACTGACCCAGCACCCTGACAAGGTATGAGACACTGAGCCCAGCCTGCACTGACCCAGCACCCTGACAAGGTATGAGAGACTGAGCCCAGCCTGCGCTGACCCAGCACCCTGACAAGGTATGAGACACTGAGCCCAGCCTGCACTGACCCAGCACCCTGACAAGGTATGAGAGACTGAGCCCAGCCTGCACTGACCCAGCACCCTGACAAAGTATGAGACTGAGCCCAGCCTGCGCTGACCCAGCACCCTGACAAAGTATGAGACTGAGCCCAGCGTGCACCCAGCACCCTGACAATGTATGAGAGAGAGAGACTCAGCAAAGCCATGTATAGTCACCTGATATAAACTCCTTAAGAGCCGGGCAACATTGTGCTACAATAATGTGACGTTAAGCTTATGCTAATGATATAGACCAGCTGTTGTTTTTCCATGTAATTAGATTTGTGGATGTGGGTTAACCTCAGGGAAAATAACTTCCATTACTGATTGATGCCACGTCACATTATGAGCCCTGATTTCATGGAGCTTCGTGGACCTAAAACAAAAAGTGAAGCCCACAGGAATAAACATGCCAACATTTTATTGCATCGTTAACACGATCCGTGGTGCTATTGAAAACAATGGTTAAGGAGATATCACACGTGTTATTTAATGCAACCCTCCTTGCCAGGTTCTTACAGTAAGGAGTTTGCATCAGGTGACTATGTACATGGCTTTGCTCGGTCTCTCTCTCATATCTTGTCAGGGTGCTGGGTCAGCAGAGGCTGTGCTCACTCTCACATTGACATTACCCACACTGCTCCTCACACAGTCACATTACCCATACTGCTCCTCACACAGTCACATTACCCATACTGCTCCTCACACAGTCACATTACCCATACTGCTCCTCACACAGTCACATTACCCACACTGCTCCTCACACAGTCACATTACCCACACTGCTCCTCACACAGTCCCATTACCCATACTGCTCCTCACACAGTCGCATTACCCATACTGCTCCTCACACAGTCGCATTACCCATACTGCTCCTCACACAGTCGCATTACCCATACTGCTCCTCACAGTCACATTACCCATACTGCTCCTCACACAGTCACATTACCCATACTGCTCCTCACACAGTCACATTACCCATACTGCTCCTCACACAGTCACATTACCCATACTGCTCCTCACACAGTCACATTACCCATACTGCTCCTCACACAGTCGCATTACCCATACTGCTCCTCACACTGACATTACCCACACTGCTCATCACACAGTCACATTACCCACACTGCTCCTCACACTGACATTACCCACACTGCTCCTCACACAGTCACATTACCCACACTGCTCCTCACACAGTCACATTACCCACACTGCTCCTCACACTGACATTACCCATACTGCTCCTCACACATTGACATTACCCATACTGCTCCTCACACAGTCACATTACCCATACTGCTCCTCACACAGTCACATTACCCATACTGCTCCTCACAGTCACATTACCCACACTGCTCCTCACACAGTCACATTACCCACACTGCTCCTCACACAGTCACATTACCCATACTGCTCCTCACACAGTCACATTACCCACACTGCTCCTCACATACTGACATTACCCATACTGCTCCTCACAGTCACATTACCCACACTGCTCCTCACACAGTCACATTACCCACACTGCTCCTCACACACTGACATTACCCACACTGCTCCTCACACAGTCACATTACCCACACTGCTACTCACATTGACATTACTCACACTGCTCCTCACACTGACATTACCCACACTGCTCCTCACACTGACATTACCCACACTGCTCCTCACACAGTCACATTACCCATACTGCTCCTCACACAGTCACATTACCCATACTGCTCCTCACACAGTCACATCACCCACACTGCTCCTCACACAGTCACATTACCCATACTGCTCCTCACACACTGACATTACCCACACTGCTCCTCACACAGTCACATTACCCATACTGCTCCTCACACAGTCACATTACCCATACTGCTCCTCACACTGACATTACCCATACTGCTCCTCACACTGACATTACCCACACTGCTCCTCACACAGTCACATTACCCATACTGCTCCTCACACAGTCACATTACCCATACTGCTCCTCACACAGTCACATCACCCACACTGCTCCTCACACAGTCACATTACCCATACTGCTCCTCACACAGTCACATTACCCATACTGCTCCTCACACAGTCACATTACCCATACTGCTCCTCACACAGTCACATTACCCATACTGCTCCTCACACAGTCACATTACCCATACTGCTCCTCACACAGTCACATTACCCACACTGCTCCTCACACAGTCACATTACCCATACTGCTCCTCACACAGTCACATTACCCATACTGCTCCTCACACAGTCACATTACCCATACTGCTCCTCACACAGTCACATTACCCATACTGCTCCTCACACAGTCACATTACCCATACTGCTCCTCACACAGTCACATTACCCACACTGCTCCTCACACAGTCACATTACCCACACTGCTCCTCACACAGTCACATTACCCATACTGCTCCTCACACAGTCACATTACCCATACTGCTCCTCACATACTGACATTACCCATACTGCTCCTCACACAGTCACATTACCCATACTGCTCCTCACACAGTCACATTACCCATACTGCTCCTCACACACTGACATTACCCACACTGCTCCTCACACAGTCACATTACCCATACTGCTCCTCACACAGTCACATTACCCATACTGCTCCTCACATACTGACATTACCCACACTGCTCCTCACACAGTCACATTACCCACACTGCTCCTCACACTGTCACATTACCCATACTGCTCCTCACATACTGACATTACCCATACTGCTCCTCACATACTGACATTACCCATACTGCTCCTCACACAGTCACATTACCCATACTGCTCCTCACACACTGACATTACCCACACTGCTCCTCACACTGACATTACCCACACTGCTCCTCACACAGTCACATTACCCATACTGCTGCTCACACAGTCACATTACCCATACTGCTCCTCACACAGTCACATTACCCATACTGCTCCTCACACAGTCACATTACCCACACTGCTCCTCACACAGTCACATTACCCATACTGCTCCTCACATACTGACATTACCCATACTGCTCCTCACATACTGACATTACCCATACTGCTCCTCACACAGTCACATTACCCATACTGCTCCTCACACACTGACATTACCCACACTGCTCCTCACACAGTCACATTACCCATACTGCTGCTCACACAGTCACATTACCCATACTGCTCCTCACACAGTCACATTACCCATACTGCTCCTCACACAGTCACATTACCCATACTGCTCCTCACACTGACATTACCAATACTGCTCCTCACATTGACATTACCAATACTGCTCCTCACATTGACATTACCCCCAATGCTCCTCACACTGACATTACCCCCAATGCTCCTCACACTGACATTACCCACACTGCTCCTCACACTGACATTACCCACACTGCTCCTCACACAGTCACATAACCCATACTGCTCCTCACACAGTCACATTACCCATACTGCTCCTCACACATTGACATTACCCATACTGCTCCTCACACTGACATTATCCCCAATGCTCCTCACACTGACATTACCCCCAATGCTCCTCACACTGACATTACCCCCAATGCTCCTCACACTGACATTACCCACACTGCTCCTCACACTGACATTACCCACACTGCTCCTCACATTGACATTACCCACACTGCTCCTCACATTGACATTACCCACACTGCTCCTCACACTGACATTACCCCCAATGCTCCTCACACTGACATTACCCCCAATGCTTCTCACAAAGACAGTACCCACACTGACATTACCCACAATGCTCGTCACACATTGACATTACCCCAATGCACCTCATACTGACATTACCCCCAATGCTCCTCACACTGACATTACCCCAAATGCTCCTCACACTGACATTACCCACAATAGAAATACTTCTGGTATCTTCAGTGTTTGTACTATGTATATCTTGTGTAGACTAATAGATGGACACCCGCAGCTGCCAAAGGTAATGCAAGGTGTAGGTGTTCCCTAGGTAGGTATATGTAGTATATCGAACAAAGAACAGAAACCTAGTATGGGTACTCATACACCTACTGAGTGATAGATGAGATGGTTAAAATCATGAAGCTTTATTATCCATATTTAAAATAATGGGGATTAAAACGATTATTAAACGCTCTGATCCTATAGGTATGAACACTCAATAAAGTGTTCTGGATCCAAATATATAGACGCGCGCGTTTCGCGTATGCCACGCTTCCTCAAGGCAAATACATTTGATATATATATTTTGATCCAGAACACTTTATTGAGTGTTCATACCTAATAAGATCAGAGCGTTTAATAATCGTTTTAATCCCCATTATTTTAAATATGGATAATAAAGCTTCATGTTTTTAACCATCTCATCTATCACTCACTAGGGTATGAGTGCCCATACTAGGTTTCTGTTCTTTGTTCGGCATACTATGTCTATCTTCCCTGGTTAGCAGCCACTCAATGCTCTAGGGTGGTATTTGAGTTTGTTGCTGTTATTATCATCTTAAGTGACCATCTTCTGCGTAGCGTTGGCGCAGTGGACCATATACAGAGGGCTCCCGGGCGTCAGCGGATCAGCTCTGCAGTCGGATGCAGCTTCGTATTCTCCTCAATCAGTATGGAAGTGGCAGTGCCCAAACAGGCATGGCGTATAGTTGTTACCTGCACAGAAGTGTCTGGGATCCCAGTAAGGGCCCAAAGTAGACGGGGATAGCGCATGTTACTCTGAGGGGGACCCGGTCCCATACAAGTAAAGCAACGAAGTATATGCACCTCCCTCTGAGTATTGAGAGTGGGCACCTAGGGAAGAACCGTGTCAATCAGTAAGCACAACTATGTCAAGTATATGTGCGAAGTGTCCCCGTGCCTGGGGACCTGAATAAACAGGCCCAGCCGCCTGAATCCAGTTTAAACTGAGCCCAGCCGCCTGAATCCAGAACCCTGAATTGAGCTAAACTACACTGAGTAGCCAAACACTGCACCCCGATGTAATCTCTCTGGGAACCGGGCGGTTACACAGAGATTAGATTATAGTGCACAGCGCTTTATAAATCCCGCAAGCTTCATCTATAAACAAAATGTCACATCGCTCTATTAAAAGGTTTCGCAATCTGCAACTATCCTGTACTAACGACAGGGACCCCTACTGCGAGATCAGCACATTCAAACCGGGAGCCTGTGCACTGTCCAAAGGGGCTTCATGGGAGTGAACATTCGCCCTGAGGAAGGCGCCACTAGGAAAAGAAACGTTGGCAAACTAATCCTATTCAATGTAAAACAATACACTTTGGTATGATAAAGTGATGGTTAGAGGCCCTCTATACAAAGCATTGTCCTACGACTCCAGCTAACTTTACAGTGGCCTTATTACATTTCCAATGTATGGAAGGAGGCCAGTCATGGTGACATGCGTGAAGAAGTTGTGTTACTTTCACAAGCAAGGACTGAGGGCTTTATGTATCAAAGGGAAAAGGTTAGCGCAAAGTCAATATTTTGTTGCAACTTGTGCGGAAATATAAGATACTAATAACTTTGTTTCATATAGCGCTTTTCAATGGAACACAAAGCGCGTCACAATTACAGTTCAGCACGCGGTACGCAGCACATAGGAATGTTACAGACAGTACCTGCCCCGTGGAGCTTAAAATCTACAGTTGTGTGAAAAAGAAAGTACATCCTCTTTGAATTCTATGGTTTTACATATCAGGACATAATAACAATCATCTGTTCCTTAGCAGGTTTTAAAATTAGGTAAATAAAACCTCAGATGACCACCACATGACATATTACACAGTGTCATGATTTATTTAACAAAAATAAAGCCAAAATGGAGAAGCCAAGTGTGAAAAACTAAGTACTGTACACCTTATGATTCAATAGCTTGTAGAAGCTCCATTAGCAGCAATAACCTGAAGTAATCGTTTTCTGTATGACTTTATCAGTCTCTCACATCGTTGTGGAGGAATTTTGGCCCACTCTTCTTTACAACGTTGCTTCAGTTCATTGAGGTTTGCGGGCATTTGTTTATGCACAGCTCTCTTAAGGTCCAGCCACAGCATTTCAATCGAGTTGAGGTCTGGACTTTGACTGGGCCATTGCAACACCTTGATTCTTTTCTTTTTCAGCCATTCTGTTGTAGGTTTGCTGGTGTGCTTGGGATCATTGGCTTGTTGCGTGACCCAATTTCAGCCAAGCTTTAGCTGTCGGACAGATGGCCTCATATTTGACTCTAGAATACTTTGGTATACAGAGGAGTTCATGGTCAACTCAATGACTGCAAGGTTCCCAGGTCCTGTGGCTGCAAAACAAGCCCAAATCATCACCCCTCCACCACCGTGCTTGACAGTTGGTATGAGGTGTTGGTGCTGACATGCTGTGTTTGGTTTTCGCCAAACGTGGCTCTGTGCATTATGGCCAAACATCTCCACTTTGGTCTCGTCTGTCCAAAGGACATTGTTCCAGAAGTCTTGTGCTTTGTTCAGATGCAACTTTGCAAACCTAAGCTGTGCTGCCATGTTCTTTTTAGAGAGAAGAGGCTTTCTCCTGGCAACCCTTCCAAACAAATCATACTTGTTCAGTCTTTTTCTAATTGTACTGTCATGAACTTTAACATTTAACATGCTAACTGAGGCCTGTAGAGTCTGAGATGTAACTCTTGGGTATTTTGCAATTTCTCTGATCATTGCACGGCCTGACCTTGGGGTGAATTTGCTGGGATGTCCACTCCTGGGAAGATTGGCAACTGTCTTGAATGTTTTCCCCTTTTGAATAACCTTTCTCACTGTAGAATGATGGACTTTATATTGTTTGGAAATGGCCTTATAACCCTTCCCAGATTGACGAGCAGCAACACATGCTTCTCTAAGATCATTGCTGATGTCTTTCCTCCTTGGCATTGTGTTAACACACCTGAGTGCTCCAGACAGCAAACTGCTAAAACTTCGTCTTTTATAGAGGTGGTCACACTTGCTGATGATCAATTAATCAAGGGCATTTGATTAGCAGCACCTGTCTGCTACATAGCATCTTAATTCCTATGGAAGCAGTAAGGGTGTACTTAGTTTTTCACACATAGCTCCCCCCTGTGCAGTATGCGATTTATTACTTAAGGTGTTAAATGGTCCCTTAATGCTTGGGATGTAAGGGAATGCATGTGTGTGTATGTGTGTGGGCTTTTGCACTCATGGGAAGAGAGTTCTCTTGTGTCAGGGTAGTGGCTCATGAAGCTGCGGTCTCGGTTTAGGCCACCGGTGAGTGTCGGGAAACTACTGAGCTACTATCCTGACACAAGAGAACTCTCTTCCCATGAGTGCTAAAGCCTATGTCTATTAATACTGTGCGGTATGAATGCACATACACACACACACACACACCTGTCTCTTACTAACACATGTATTATGTAATTATATCCCTATATACCAATAGGGACTACATAGTAGCCACAGACATGAACAGAAATGCAACACCCTGCTACTTTCCAACACCTACCCACACCATTGTTATACACTCCCCATCCACACAAACCTTTTGTAAAGCATTGTATACACTTTGGGCGCTTTATTAATCAAGATCTACACACACACACACACACACACACACACACATTCCCTTACATCCCAAGCATTCAGGGACCATTTAACACCTTAAGTAATAAATCACATACTGCACAGGGGGGAGGGGTAGACTTCACCAACAGATAACATTCCAGTTGCTTAGTTTCTAAAAAAAGTTGTGTTGGCTTAATCAATTGTAGAAGAGATCAGTGTATCTCGAAAGCTCGCACAAATAAAAGCATTTAGTTAGCCACAGAACGATATCGAGTATTTGGTTTTGATTATTATGCTCGGCTGACAAGGTACAGATACCTACAGTACCTACACACCTACACACCTACACACCTACACACACACACATATATATATATATATATATATATATATATATATATATATATATATATATATATATATATATATATATATATATAGCAGTTTGAAAGAACCACAAGCACTCCGTCTGAATCAACAAAATACTGGGTGCAAATCCTATAAAATAATTTAGGCAATACGATACCGCATCAAGATGAAATATCAGAGGCAGCACTCCAAATGGTAATCAAAATATTGTATTGAATCAACAAGACATCATTCCGAATGATGTCTTGTTGATTCAATACAATATTTTGATTACCATTTGGAGTGCTGCCTCTGATATTTAATCTTGATGCGGTATCGTATTGCCTATATATATATATATATATATATATATATATATATATATATATATATATATATAATCAAAAAATAAATAGATGATACCGTTCTGTGGCTAACGAAATGCTTTTATTTGTGCGAGCTTTCGAGATACACTGATCTCTTCTTCCGGCGATGTTACAATGAATGAAGCAAGGATAACTTAAAAACAGTGTCTCTTGGAATGTTATCTGTGCTTGTCCTTCCCCCGGTGTGGATGTGTTTTATGGCTAGAGGTGTCAAAGGGTAACTGAAAGCAAGTGAAGAAAGAGTGTGTATGTGTATCAGTGTGAATAAAAATGAATGGAGAGCCCACAGTATAAACAGTGCTCTACACAAGGTGTGTGTGGAGTGAGAGGGATATAAATGGTGTGGGTGGGTGTGGAAATGTGAGAGTTTGTAGCACAACTAAAAGTGTGTGTGGATACTATGTGGTCCCTATTGGTGTATATGGATGGAAAAATAAGGAGTATTAGTATGTGTGAGAGACAGCTGTGTGTGCATACATATAGCACAGTATGTACAGACATGGCCTTTAGCGCTCATGGGAAGAGAGTTCGCTAGTGTCAGTAATGACTCATAAAATTTCGATCTCTGTTTAGGCCACTGCTAAGTGTCCCGAACAGTTGCATAAATTTGTATTCATGCAACCGTCTCTCTTTCGGGGTTTTAAGATTACCTTTGAGTATGGCAACCCTCAGATCGTTCATCTTATGGCCAGAGTCAGAGAAATGTTCGCCAACAGGACTGTCTCTTGTTCCGCGTGTGATGCTGTGGCGATGCAGGTTCATTCTCTTGTTTAGCCCCTGTCCTGTCTCACCTATGTAGTAGCAGCCCCCTGGGCATTTCATGCACATGATGAGGTACACGACATTGCTGGAGGAACAGGTGAACCCTCCTCTGATTTTGTATTCCCGATTCTTGTGTGGTATTTGTATTGTGTCCGCTGTGTAGAGCATTGCGCAGGTTTTGCATCTTGGGTCCTGGCATGGTTTTGTCCCGCATTCAGTTGTACTGCTGAATACTTTACTCCTCACCATAATATTCTTGAGATTATGGGGTTGTCTGTATGATAATAAGGGTGCGTCAGGGAAGACCTGTTGCAGTCTTGTATCTTCCTGGAGGATGGGTTGTAGTTTCCTGGCGATCTTGCGTAGGGCTCCTAGGTGTGGGTTATATGTGACCACCAAAGGAACCCTGTCGCTTGTCTCCTTCTGTTTGTATTCAAGGAGATCACTTCTTGTTATTCTGGTGGCTTTAAGCAAGATCGTCAGGAAACTACAACCCATCCTCCAGGAAGATACAAGACTGCAACAGGTCTTCCCTGAAGCACCCTTATTATCATACAGACAACCCCATAATCTCAAGAATATTATGGTGAGGAGTAAAGTATTCAGCAGTACAACTGAATGCGGGACAAAACCATGCCAGGACCCAAGATGCAAAACCTGCGCAATGCTCTACACAGCGGACACAATACAAATACCACACAAGAATCGGGAATACAAAATCAGAGGAGGGTTCACCTGTTCCTCCAGCAATGTCGTGTACCTCATCATGTGCATGAAATGCCCAGGGGGCTGCTACTACATAGGTGAGACAGGACAGGGGCTAAACAAGAGAATGAACCTGCATCGCCACAGCATCACACGCGGAACAAGAGACAGTCCTGTTGGCGAACATTTCTCTGACTCTGGCCATAAGATGAACGATCTGAGGGTTGCCATACTCAAAGGTAATCTTAAAACCCCGAAAGAGAGACGGTTGCATGAATACAAATTTATGCAACTGTTCGGGACACTTAGCAGTGGCCTAAACAGAGATCGAAATTTTATGAGTCATTACTGACACTAGCGAACTCTCTTCCCATGAGCGCTAAAGGCCATGTCTGTACATACTGTGCTATATGTATGCACACACAGCTGTCTCTCACACATACTAATACTCCTTATTTTTCCATCCATATACACCAATAGGGACCACATAGTATCCACACACACTTTTAGTTGTGCTACAAACTCTCACATTTCCACACCCACCCACACCATTTATATCCCTCTCACTCCACACACACCTTGTGTAGAGCACTGTTTATACTGTGGGCTCTCCATTCATTTTTATTCACACTGATACACATACACACTCTTTCTTCACTTGCTTTCAGTTACCCTTTGACACCTCTAGCCATAAAACACATCCACACCGGGGGAAGGACAAGCACAGATAACATTCCAAGAGACACTGTTTTTAAGTTATCCTTGCTTCATTCATTGTAACATCGCCGGAAGAAGAGATCAGTGTATCTCGAAAGCTCGCACAAATAAAAGCATTTCATTAGCCACAGAACGGTATCATCTATTTATTTTTTGATTATTGAAGCTCGGCTAACACGGTACTGATACCTCTACATGTGTATATATATATATATATATATATATATATATATATATATATATATAGTGTCGGGATGACTGTGGTTAGTGAGGAGACAACACAATTCTTCCGGTGAAATAATATGCTGGTGGATTTATTTGTCCAAAAATATAACAAAACTCTGTCCCTTTAAGTAAAACAAAACATAAGCAAAAGCCTATCCCCGTTAGGGAAGCTAACTAAACTAGGATAAGCCTATTTACCCGGCTGGTTAGCTAAGCTAGACCAGACCAACAATGTTCGCTAAAACTACTTGGCTCCTTACCCGGGAGCTCTATTTCCCTCGGACAGCACAAGTCTGAGCAGCCTGTGTCTGTCTCTCAGCTCTCCTCTGTCCTCTCTGTGTCTGAGAGAGACTGCTGCCCCAGAGGCATTTCCTCTTCCTCGAGCAGGTGAGCTAAGGGGGGATGGGACCTCCCACACCCGCCCTGCTCCAACATATGGCATTCTTAGGGTGTGCAAATGCACCCTTACAACCCCCCTGATTGCGCTGCTGCTCCGGAGTATGCTTGGATCGGTCCAACCGGAAGGTCTCGAGTGCAATCCTGGAGATCCATTTAATATGGGGCATCACTAAATCTATGCAAGAGACGCCAATGTAACCCTTACAACGGGTAATAAGTCAAACACCTCCCCTGCGTAGGGGTGAGAGCTACAAAGGGGATGAAATTCAAAATATATTGTTTTGGCACGAGTTTCTGTCAAGTGAGATGTATGTCAATGTCTGTGGTCCCTTATAGACAAAAAAAGCACCTTTTATGTTTAACAGAAGTTCCTGGCGCCCAACCTTATTCTATCTGCTTATTCACGCCCAGCCTGCACCCACCCAGCGCCCAGCACCCAGCACCCAGCACCCTGAACAGGTACGAGAGACTGAGCAATGCCACGTACATAGAAAATCTGTTGTACACTCCTTCGTAGCCCGGTAACGAGGGTTACGTATCATATTACCAAGTGGGGCAATTTGGGGGCAAAAAAATGCAGCAGAAGTTATTAAAAAAAAAGTTGTTTTTTCTCTCCAAATGATGCAGATCTTTGCCCCAGAATGGCACCACTTTTGCCTCGATACATATGTTAAAGAAAAAGGCAAATATTGTATACTCTCCCAAGCAACCCAAAACATACCAGCAGATACTGTATCTCTCGGGTGTTTCAATATACAAAAGTAAATAACTAGTTAAAAGGCTACAATAAAACAAAGAACAATTCCTGCGCTCCTCCCAAACGGGCTCAATAAAACTGGTGCCAAGCTTATATTTATAACCCAAGTCTGTGTAACAAAAGGAGACGTTCGGTTGCATCTTTTTGATCAAAACACGATTCAAGGCCGCGGGAGGAATTGTTCTTTTGTTTTCTGTAAATGTAAGGCCGACCCTTTTACCAGCGGCCTACTTCATATGAGGGAGGAGCGCGGTAATATGTACAGTGTTACAATAAAACAATGCATTGAAGTGTCTTATTGTTTAGTGCTATATAGAAAACCTTCCATAAAAACAAGTTATTTACATAATGTGTGACAGATCTCCGCTACAACTGCTTTTCAACAAAGGATTTTGTGCAGGTGTCAGTGAGGCTGCAATGTGATGCGCTTCCTTATGGATCATTTATTCAAAGAGCCCTACTCAACACCCTCCAAACCAGCACCGTCTTCCTACTGATCCTCGTGTCCTTCTTGCCCTTTCCACCTCTCAGGTGGGGAGCTCCTTTGAGCAGGGACCTCCTGAGCTGTTGTGTTATTGTTGTGGGTAAGCTGATGCTGTAGTGTCTCGCCCCCTTTGCATGGCACTGCAGAACACGTCAGCGCGTGATGCATACAGTATGTGATAATAATTACGGGTTCCACTTCTGCACCTCCGTTAGGGGCACTAAACGCTTCACTTTTGCAGAGTAAACACCCCGAAAAAAGGAGCAATGGAAAGAAGAGATGGCTGTGTTATAATAGTGACACCGGGCCCGTGTAAGTCAGACTCGGACACGCAAATAAATCTCTGCCTTACCTGCAAAATGCCCCAGTATTTTCCACAATGTAGCACTGCCCGCCGTTGTAACAGTAGGTGGGGTAGATTTCACACACCGACTTGCAGGAGTTGTTGCGTTTAACATGTCCGGTCTTGCACTCCGTGCTGTTGTCACTCGAACCGGACATTGTCTGAGTCAAATCCTTGTTGATTTCGGGGTGGAATTTGGGGTTCAGCTCGCCCCCATAGAGGATGAAAGTTTGATGCGGGACATGCTGCCTGCTGGTCGGCTTCTCGTCCTGCATTATGGTCTGTATCTTAGGGGTAAGAGTAGCTTCCCTTGGGTTATTAACATCCTCCAGCTCCCTAGCTGCAGCATCTTCATCCTCCACATCATCCGCTTCCTCAATATCATCATCATCGTCATCCTCAATGCCCCCTTCATCATCTCCGTCGGCATAGAAAGAAGTGGTGGGGTAAAAGTCTGACTCATCAAAGGGAGTGAAGTCATCATAAAGCTCCGGCATGGCCCAGTGTGTCTTCTTCTCATGGGCTTTCTTGGTGGAGTCCCCACCAGTCATGGAGGAACCAGGGAAGCTCGCAGGAACCCCATGTCCATCTACATCAAAGAGGTCATAGTAATCAATGTCTATAATGTCAGTGACTGAATGATCAGAGGGGGGCTCTGAGGTTTTCAGTGGACTGATGGGTGGGAGGCTGGGAGAGGGGGATCCATGATGCATCTTGTCAGTGACCACTGTGATATCAGTACTCCCTTGAGCACCCTGTGCTGTGTGTTGACTGGATGCTCCTTCCAACATTTTGAAACGTCCCTGAGACTTCTCTGCCTCAAAACTGACTTCCGTTCTTGCTGACTTTTGAGGGCTCTGATCATGAGGTTCGGTACCTGAAGGGGAGGGAGACTGCAGGACTGTTTCTCTTGACACCTGCAGGAGATGGTCAGTCTCTACTGAGTCCAGGCTGATAACTTTGTCTGTATATGGGCTCAGCAGCTCCTTGCCCCCAATAATGGCACTCTGAGAGGGAGAAGCAGTAGCTCCTTCCATAAAGGAGCCCAGGTCCCATTCTCTTCCGAGGACACTTGCGTGCGTGGCTTGGCTTGCCGGTGATCTGACGTGTGGATCTCCACTCCCGGAGTCCTCTTGGCTTTCTGTCACGGGGACAACGCCAGCTTTAGCCAATTTGGTTCTCAATTCCACATCAACAGGCCAAACTAAGCTGGTCACAGCTTCCCCACCCCCATCATTGGGCTCCGCCAACAATGACCTGGCAGGAGGCATCCCATCAATATGTGCCTCCCCGCTGCATCCAACACAGATTGATGACCCATTGTTTTCCATAGTTATCCCACTGGGATGGTACTTCAAAGTGCTCTCCGAATCTAAGAAGTCATTGGCTTCTACAGCAACAATTGAAGAAGCCGTTGTACTTCCAGAAGGGACCATATATTCAACCGGTGGCTTTTTCTGTGATCTCTTTGTCCCAGTTGCCCTCCAGGTCTTGTTGTCCAAGAAAGAGTCTTCTGCAGTGGACTTGGTTTTCCTTGCTGGATTCCTCTCTGCGTCCAACGTCTCCCTCTCTAGGAGAGATGGGTGGACCTCTGTGTCTGGTTTATGGTACGGTGGGACCCCCTCCGGACCGGACCCGAGGGCACTAGTTCCATTCTTAGGTTCTGAATTCCAAATGGAGATGATGATTGCATCAAAGAAAAAAGGAGAGGAGGGGGAAGAGAAACAGAAAGATGTCAAACACTGTCATCTAATGAGGTGGCTTTGTGCAATTAGCAAATGAATGCAGTGGTCTGCCTTATAATGGCATATGCATTGATGTGATTGTTTTAATGAAGGACACTAATAACTGTACAAGTGGAGTGTGTGGATCGGGAGATGATGGAACGCACTGCGCATTATCACTGATTTAGCAAAGCTTGCTGTTTCAGAAAGACCTCACAAACCCCTATCTGTTCCAAAATAATCACCGCTGGCAAACACACACACACACACACACACACACACACACACACACACAGACACACACACACACCACAAATATATCCTGCATTAAAGAAATGTAACAACAATTTACATTCAGACACACACACAGACACACACACAGACACACAGATACACATACGCACACACAGACACACAGACACACAGACAGACACACACATGCACACACAGACACAGACAGAGCACAAATATGTCCTGCATTAAAGAAATGTAAAAACAATTAACAGACACACAAACACAGACACACACACAGACACAGACAGAAAGATAGACAGACACATGCACGCACAGACAGACAAAGACACACGCAAAGCACAAATATATCCTGCATTAAAGAAATGTAATAACAATTTACATTCAGATACACACACATAGACACACAGACACACACAGAAAGACAGACACACACACACAGAGACAGACACACACACACAGAGACAGACACACACACAGAAAGACACACACAGAGACAGACAGACACTCACACAGACAGACACACACACACACACACACACAGACAGACACTCAAACACAGACAGAAAGACAGAGACACACAGAGACACACACACAAAGGCTACTTGATGTAGATATATATATATATATATATATATATATATATATATATATATATATAAATAATATTTCTCATTTTATTAACCCCATTGCTGCCAAACAAGCTTGGAACACATTGCTTTGAATTTTGGACCCTGGCGACGTTTGAAAACAAAAATTGTCAACTGCCAACACATTATCTATCTATCTATCTATCTCTCTATCTATCTGTATCTCTATCTATCTATCTATCTATCTATCCATCTATCCCCTTCTGCAGCTTTCCCTGCAGCTTTCCCTGCAGCCCGGAAACACCACGAGATGAAAAAGTAAATTTAACAATAAAAAAATGCAAAAGAAGGAACGTTTTGTAAATAAAACCAGTACCGCTTCTCCGGCGGTAAAAAAAAACCGAGGAGAATTGAATCGGAGGCGACTCACTGCGCAATACATTGGCTCCTCTGGCAGTGAAGGGGTTAACAAGCGAGGCTTGCTACTTTAAAATGACAGCCCCTGATTGCTAATTCCAATACAAAAAATATGTCTATATTTGGGGGCCAACTAAAGATGGCCGCCAACGGGTTATCCCGATCACTGCGAACTCCCAGTTTGTGCGCCCAACCAACGCCAAACTAAAGCGGCGTGTATGGTATATCCTGAGATATTTTGAAGAGATGTACTGCACAAGGACCAAAATCCGTGAGATTTGGGGGATTCTGGGTCCAAAAAAAATGGCATTTTCATGAAAAACTCCGGATTTTTATCAGTGAGACGCTGGTGTTTATGATAACTGCTGATGCGAAAAACTTACTTGATGGGTGTGTTTATTGATCTTTTCACAGTAAGGCTTTAACGCAGGGGCGGGCAACTCCAGTCCTCAAGGGCCACCAACAGGTCAGGGTTTAAGGATATCCCTGCTTCAGCACAGGTGGCTCAATAGGTCTCTGCTTCGGCACAGATGTCTCAATCAGTGGCTCAGTCTTTGACAGTTGAAGAGTGAGCAACTGATTGAGCCACCTGTGCTGAAGCAGGGACCTATTAAGCCACCTGTGCTGAATCAGGGACTGATTGAGCCACCTGAGCTGAAGCAGGGACCGATTGAGCCACCCGTGCTGAAACAGGGACCGATTGAGCCACCTGTGCTGAAGCAGGGACCGATTGAGCCACCTGTGCTGAAGCAGGGATCTCCTGAAAACCTGACCTGTTGGTGACCCTTGAGGACTGGAGTTGCCCGCCCGTTCATTCAGGCCTACAGTGGCACGGCAAAAATCGTGTATATTTAAACACCGTTAAAATGACAGAAGCTGAGGCCCACGTACTAATATCTTTATCACGTGTGTTGCTTCACAAATGTCAGTGCTAAAAACCTTTAAATAACAAAGTGTGTGTCACGTGTGCAAACGCTTCACACATATTTGCTGTGAAATTATTTTTGGCGCGTCCATCATGGCGGACATCCGACTGGCGCCGTGCCAATAAAAACAGAATTGTGTGTCTTTTTTATTTGTAACTATTGTTAGTCAATAGAAATGATCCCTGTAATATTATTTATAATAGTCCTAATAAAACAAATGTAACATATATTTAATGACATATCCGTGCTGCGTCACACACATTGTTATTTGGATACACAGCAATTTCGTTCTGCGCAAACACTATTATGAGTCTTTTTAGGGGTTACACCCAGTTGAACTTGGTGGACGATTTTGACGCATATTCTCCTTCCGGGGAGCCCACTAATTTACATCTGTACGCCAAGCGCAATCCCTATCTGTGCGCCAAGCGCAATCCCTCTCTGTGCGCCAAGCACAATCCATATCTGTGCGCCAAGCGCAATCCCTATCTGTGCGCCAAGCGCAATCCCTATCTGTACGCCAAGCGCAATCCCTATCTGTGCGCCAAGCGCAATCCCTATCTGTGCGCCAAGCGCAATCCCTATCTGTGCGCCAAGCTCAATCCCTATCTGTGCGCCAAGCGCAATCCCTATCTGTGCGCCAAGCGCAATCCATATCTGTGCGCCAAGCGCAATCCCTATCTGTGCGCCAAGCGCAATCCATATCTGTACGCCAAGCGCAATCCCTATCTGTGCGCCAAGCGCAATCCCTATCTGTGCGCCAAGCGCAACCCATATCTACGCCAAGCGCAATCCCTATCTGTGCGCCAAGCGCAATCCATATCTACGCCAAGCGCAATCCCTATCTGTGCGCCAAGCTCAATCCCTATCTGTGCGCCAAGCGCAATCCCTATCTGTGCCCCAAGCGCAATCCCTATCTGTGCGCCAAGCGCAATCCCTATCTGTGCGCCAAGCTCAATCCCTATCTGTGCGCCAAGCGCAATCCCTCTCTGTGCGCCAAGCACAATCCCTATCTGTGCGCCAAGCGCAATCCCTATCTGTGCGCCAAGCGCAATCCATATCTACGCCAAGCGCAATCCTTATCTGTGCGCCAAGCGCAATCCCTCTCTGTGCGCCAAGCACAATCCCTATCTGTGCGCCAAGCGCAATCCCTATCTGTGCGCCAAGCGCAATCCATATCTACGCCAAGCGCAATCCCTATCTGTGCGCCAAGCGCAATCCCTATCTGTGCGCCAAGCGCAATCCCTATCTGTGCGCCAAGTGCAATCCCTATCTGTGCGCCAAGCGCAATCCCTATCTGTGCGCCAAGCGCAATCCCTATCTGTGTGCCAAGCGCAATACATATCTGTACGCCAAGCGCAATCCCTATCTGTGCGCCAAGCGCAATCCCTATCTGTGCGCCAAGCGCAATCCCTATCTGTGCGCCAAGCGCAATCCCTATCTGTGCGCCAAGCGCAATACATATCTGTACGCCAAGCGCAATCCCTATCTGTGCGCCAAGCGCAATCCCTATCTGTGAGCCAAGCGCAATCCCTATCTGTGCGCCAAGCGCAATCCATACCTACGCCAAGCGCAATCCCTATCTGTGCGCCAAGCGCAATCCCTATCTGTGCGCCAAGCGCAATCCCTATCTGTGCGCCAAGCGCAATCCCTATCTGTGCGCCAAGCGACATCCCTATCTGTGCGCCAAGCGACATCCCTATCTGTGCGCCAAGCGCAATCCCTATCTGTGCGCCAAACGCAATCCCTATCTGAGCGCCAAGCGCAATCCCTATCTGTGCGCCAAGCGCAATCCCTATCTGTGCGCCAAGCGCAATCCCTATCTGTGCGCCAAGCGCAATCCCTATCTGTGCGCCAAGCGCAATCCCTATCTGTGCACCAAGCGCAATCCATATCTACGCCAAGCGCAATCCCTATCTGTGCGCCAAGCGAAATCCCTATCTGTGCGCCAAGCGCAATCCCTATCTGTGCCCCAAGCGCAATCCCTATCTGTGCGCCAAGCGCAATCCCTATCTGTGCGCCAAGCGCAATCCCTATCTGTGCGCCAAGCGCAATCCCTCTCTGTGCGCCAAGCACAATCCCTATCTGTGCGCCAAGCGCAATCCCTATCTGTGCGCCAGGCGCAATCCATATCTACGCCAAGCGCAATCCCTATCTGTGCGCCAAGCGCAATCCCTCTCTGTGCGCCAAGCACAATCCCTATCTGTGCGCCAAGCGCAATCCCTATCTGTGCGCCAAGCGCAATCCATATCTACGCCAAGCGCAATCCCTATCTGTGCGCCAAGCGCAATCCCTATCTGTGCGCCAAGCGCAATCCCTATCTGTGCGCCAAGCGCAATCCCTATCTGTGCGCCAAGCGCAATCCCTATCTGTGCGCCAAGCGCAATCCCTATCTGTGCGCCAAGCGCAATACATATCTGTACGCCAAGCGCAATCCCTATCTGTGCGCCAAGCGCAATCCCTATCTGTGTGCCAAGCGCAATCCCTATCTGTGCGCCAAGCGCAATCCCTATCTGTGCGCCAAGCGCAATCCCTATCTGTGCGCCAAGCGCAATCCCTATCTGTGCGCCAAGCGCAATACATATCTGTACGCCAAGCGCAATCCCTATCTGTGCGCCAAGCGCAATCCCTATCTGTGCGCCAAGCGCAATCCCTATCTGTGCGCCAAGCGCAATACATATCTGTACGCCAAGCGCAATCCCTGTCTGTGCGCCAAGCGCAATCCCTGTCTGTGCGCCAAGCGCAATCCCTGTCTGTGCGCCAAGCGCAATCCCTGTCTGTGCGCCAAGCGCAATCCCTGTCTGTGCGCCAAGCGCAATCCCTGTCTGTGCGCCAAGCGCAATCCCTGTCTGTGCGCCAAGCGCAATCCCTGTCTGTGCGCCAAGCGCAATCCCTGTCTGTGCGCCAAGCGCAATCCCTATCTGTGCGCCAAGCGCAATCCCTGTCTGTGCGCCAAGCGCAATCCCTGTCTGTGCGCCAAGCGCAATCCCTATCTGTGCGCCAAGCGCAATCCCTGTCTGTGCGCCAAGCGCAATCCCTGTCTGTGCGCCAAGCGCAATCCCTGTCTGTGCGCCAAGCGCAATCCCTGTCTGTGCGCCAAGCGCAATCCCTGTCTGTGCGCCAAGCGCAATCCCTATCTGTGCGCCAAGCGCAATCCCTGTCTGTGCGCCAAGCGCAATCCCTGTCTGTGCGCCAAGCGCAATCCCTGTCTGTGCGCCAAGCGCAATCCCTATCTGTGCGCCAAGCGCAATCCCTATCTGTGCGCCAAGCGCAATCCCTATCTGTGCGCCAAGCGCAATCCCTATCTGTGCGCCAAGCGCAATCCCTATCTGTGCGCCAAGCGCAATCCCTATCTGTGCGCCAAGCGCAATCCCTATCTGTGCGCCAAGCGCAATCCCTATCTGTGCGCCAAGCGCAATCCCTTTCAGTGCGCCAATTGCAATCCCAAAAATGTTGGGAAATAATATTTTTGGGGGCCCATATGGAGAAATTTGAGGTTAGTATTTCGGCGCACAGAAGCACAATTGAAATTGAGTAAGAAACGCGCCCATTTGAGGATGAAAGACCCGCTTAGTGCACAGGCCAACGGTGCGTTCAACTGCTGAGGGCTTTCCTGTCATCGCACTTTCAATGGATGTTGGTACGTGGGACTTCAGCTTCGCGATCTGCCGACGGACCCCCCCCCCCCCACACTCCCCCCAGCTGGGCAGGGGTACGCCGCCTTCTTATCACCATCCCGATGAAAACCTCAGTCCGTGTAATACACATTCAGGGCACGTCAGCGCACACATCAGTTATCAGGTGACGAGCTTTGTCTGCCCAGCTACCTGGGTCTGAAGCGTCCGTGATCGCCCCCAGTGCCCCGCCGGGACGCTGGGGGCAGATGGAATCGCCCTGGCTTCTCTTCCTATGCCCAGTATTTAGGGCCAGTCTGGCACACGTCACCCAGCGCATTCTGCGCTTGGGATCTGCCTTCGCCCAGACAATTAACACTATGCTTCGCCTTTTCTGCTCCACAGAAATCCGTCTGTACGGTATTTGTGGCTCACGGCAAAATCCCTTTTTGCTTTCGGCGGTGCTTGTCGCCTTTGTTACGTACGGTGCACATCGCACCAGTTTTGCCTGTATACAAAGTGGCAAAATGGTGCAATTGCTGGGGCAAAAAAAAATAAAATAATAATCTTCATATGTATCCCAAAACTAAATTCCCATTGAAATGCATGGGGTTTGTTTCTTGGATAGGGGGGGCAATTGTTTTGCCCTAGAGTTGCTTCCCCTTTTACCTCGATACATATCCCCTAAGGCAGGAGGGGGGCTCAACTCCAGTCTTCGAGACCCACCAACAGGTCAGGCTTTTTAGGATATCCTAGCTTCAGCACAGGTGGCTCAATCAGTGGCTCAGCCTTCGACTGAGCCACCGGCGCTGAAGCAGGGAGCCACTGATGGAACCGCCTGTGCTGAAGCAGAGAGCCGCTGATTGGTTGAGCCACCTGTGCCGAAGCAGGGATATCCTGAAAACCTGCCCTGTTAAGGGGAGGGGGGGCAAGAGGACTGGAATTGAAAACCCCTGCATTGACCCCCTTCACAGCCAAGAGGGGTGCAGCAACGGGTCCCTCCGGCTGGGTGCAGATACATGGCAGGTCAGGGGGTGCTGTCCTCTCCGACCCATTCAAATCAGGTCTATTTTCCATAAGATAGCCAGCAACAACCAAAAAATGCACAACCAGCCATATCACATTAAAAACCAGCCACCAGACTGCACAGTATTTCCCCGTCTGACATTTTATTCTGCTGTAAAAAAAAACAAAAAAAAATACTGTGTTTTTGTTTTTTTTCCTTGAATAATGATATTACTGATGAGATGAATTCAACCTCAGCAAAATTATTGTGTATTAAAACAAATACGCAGGTGCCAAGGGGGGCAACTGTAACTGGGCATGCAGAAGCACATCGCTGTATGAACAGACATAGCAGAATACAATGATATGTTCACTTAAAAAAAATAAAAAATAATAATAATAATAATGATGATTATAACCTACCGCCAGCAGTGCCATCAATGCAATAGCAAATCAGTGTGCAGAATAATGCTGCGAGCCCCCAGCATTTTAAACAGGAATCCATGGTGGCATTTGGAATATGAGATGTTGCTATTGACTGCTGCCTTTGTGCTGCGATCCTGGGGGGGCCTTGGGGGGTGTGGGGGCTGCTAGTCTCGGGTCTGCGGCATGATCCCCCCAATGTGAGGCGCAGGGACAGGCTGCAGGGACATGCTGAGGTTCCCAGTGCCTGGCGAGGCTTAGGCAACGTAATGCTGACGCCTGAGCCTATGATCCTTTCCAGGGAGAGAGGGGAGAGGGGAGGGATGGGGGAGAAAGAGGGGAGTGATGGGGGGGGGGGGGGGTAGAGAGGGGAGGAGAGGATGGGGTGAGGGGAGGAGAAGATTGGGAGGGGGGAGTGAGGGGGGGGGGAGGATGGTGTAGTGGGGAGGGATGGAGGGTAGGGGGTTATGAACAATCTCTAACCCCCCCCCCCCCCTCCCCATCATCCTCTGTTATTGCTGTAATCAATTGCTGTTTAATTTACTAGCCATTACTGCCGAGGTTTTATGGTTACAGCTAGAAGTAAAATGCCAGACTTTACCTCAGCCAACCCTGAGTGTGTACATACTCTGTGTGTGTATACCCTGAGTGTGTACATACTCTGTGTGTGTATATACCCTGAGTGTGTACATACTCTGTGTGTGTATACCCTGAGTGTGTGTACATACTCTGTGTGTGTGTGTCTCTGTGTGTCTGTCTGTACATAGTGTGTGTGTGTGTGTGTGTGTGTGTGTGTGTGTGTGTGTGTGTGTGTGTGTGTGTGTGTGTGTGTGTGTGTGTGTGTGTGTGTGTCTGTGTCTGTGTCTGTGTCTGTGTCTGTGTCGATATACTCTGTCTGTGTGTCTGTACATACTCTGTGTGTGTATATACTGTGTGTGTGTGTGTGTGTGTGTGTGTGTGTGTGTGTGTGTGTGTGTGTGTCTGTACATACTCTGTGTGTGTGTGTATATACTCTGTCTGTGTCTGTCTGTACATACTCTGTGTGTGTCTGTGTGTATATACTCTGTCTGTGTGTGTCTGTGTGTCTGTCTGTACATACTCTGTGTCTGTATATACTCTGTGTGTGTCTGTGTGTCTGTGCCTGTGTATATATACTCTGTCTGTGTGTGTCTGTGTGTCTGTTTCTGTGTGTCTGTCTGTACATACTCTGTGTCTGTATATACTCTGTGTGTGTCTGTGTGTGGGTAGAAGAGAGAGAGAGACACACACAGAGACACACAGACACACAGAGACACACATACAGATACAGGTAGAGAGACAGACAGATACAGATAGAGAGACAGATACAGATAGAGCGATAGATAGATACAGATAGAGAGATAGATAGATACAGATAGAGAGATAGATAGATAGATAGATAGATAGATAGATAGATAGATAGATAGATAGATAGATAGATAGATAGATAGATAGATAGATACAGATAGAGAGATAGATAGATAGATACAGATAGAGAGATAGATACAGATAGAGAGAGAGATAGAGAGATACAGATAGAGAGATAGAGAGATACAGATAGATAGATAGATAGATAGATAGATAGATAGATAGATAGATAGATAGATAGATACAGATAGAGAGATAGATAGATAAAGATAGAGAGATAGATAGATAGATACAGATAGATAGATACAGATAGAGAGATAGATAGATAGATACAGATAGAGAGATAGATAGATACAGATAGATAGATACAGATAGAGAGATAGATAGATACAGATAGAGATAGATAGATAGATAGATAGATAGATAGATAGATAGATAGATAGATAGATAGATAGATAGATACCGATAGAGAGATAGATAGATAGATACCGATAGAGAGAGAGATAGATAGATAGATAGATAGATAGATAGATAGATAGATAGATACAGATAGATACAGATAGATAGATAGATAGATAGATAGATAGATAGATAGATACAGATAGATACAGATAGATAGATAGATAGATACAGATAGATAGATACAGATAGATAGATAGATATAGATAGATACAGATAGATAGATATAGCTAGATACAGATAGATAGATACAAATAGCTAGATACAGATAGATAGATACAAATAGCTAGATACAGATAGATAGATACAAATAGATAGATACAGAGAGAGAGAGAGAGAGAGAGAGAGAGAGAGAGAGAGAGAGAGAGAGAGAGAGAGAGAGAGAGAGAGAGAGAGAGAGATAGATAGATACAGATAGAGTGATAGATAGATACAGATAGAGATCGAGAGATAGATAGAAACAGATAGAGAGATAGATAGATACAGATAGAGATAGAGAGATAGATAGATACAGATAGAGAGATAGAGAGATACAGATAGATAGATAGATAGATAGATAGATAGATAGATAGATAGATAGATAGATAGATAGATAGATAGATAGATAGATAGATAGATAGATACAGATAGATAGATAGATAGATAGATAGATAGATAGATAGATAGATAGATAGATAGATAGATAGATACAGATAGATAGATAGATAGATAGATAGATAGATAGATACAGATAGAGAGATAGCTAGATACAGATAGAGAGATAGCTAGATACAGATAGAGAGATAGATAGATACAGATAGAGAGATAGATAGATACAGATAGAGAGATAGATAGATATAGATAGATATAGATAG